>NC_057802.1:494551728-494583594 GCF_018294505.1 Triticum aestivum | reverse complement strand
CCAATCGATCGGCTTCAGTTAGCAGCAGTAGCGAAGGAATCGCTCGATCGGGTTCAGTAACGCATAGCCTGCAGTGCAATCGCACGGGTTCGGGTAGAGCCCAACGCCTCGCTCAGGTTCAGTTAGAGCCAACGCCTCGCACACACGCGTGTACGTGTACGAGAGAAACGCGCATCGCTCGGCCCTCGACCTCCCACCGTAACCGGGAACTCCCCGAAATTTTCCTCCCCCTCGCTTCTACCATAGTTTTTTCCGTCATGGACGGCCCAAGGAATGTCATGCAGCTGCGTCCCCAGCCCGCGCAGGACGAAAAGCCCATTTTCTGTCATGATTTTTTGTCATAGAAGTAGGAGCCCACCACATCTATGATGCTACCGGGTTTTGTCACAATTATCGTCATAGAAGTTTCATATGTATGATAGAAAAAAATTCGTTCGGCCCAAAATGTCACGGATGTGTCTTTTTTTGTAGTGGATGCGACGGCAATGAGCGCCGGTGCCGCGAAGCGCGCGACGAAGAGGCCGCGCAGCTCCATCCAAGATGCCACTCAGGACCACAAGAGGGTGAACAGCCAGGCGCGCAGCACGCTAGCGAGGGCCATGGGAAACCATCTGGCGATGACCCTGTCGTCGCCCCCAGCCTCGAGGACGGCCTCCTCGTACGCCAGAAGGAAGGCCGACGAGTCCGCCGCGCCGTCGTAATGCGGCGGCATCTCCAGCCTTAACTTGGGCGGCCACTGTACCCGCCGCAGGGCAGGGGTAAAAGCTCTGACCCCCTGGCGCCGTTGCGGACGTCCGCCGTACCAGTCGGAGGAGCAAAGCCGGCCATGGGGACAAAGCGTGGAGGAGGCGGAGCGTGGATCGACGAAAGGAAATCTTCAGCGCACCCCTACCTGGCGCGCCAAATGTTGGATTTTGGGTTCCGGCAAAACCCTCAAGGTTCGAACACTGGGGTGCGCACGAAGATCTCTCCCTCCCCTAGCTCACACACTCGCCATGATCTCAAAGCTCAGCACGTCGAACTCGAAGAACAGGGGACACAAGAGTTTATACTGGTTCGGGCCACAGATGTGGTGTAATACCCTACTCTAGTGTGGTGTGGTGGATTGCCTTGTAGGCTGAGGATGAACAAGTACAAAGGACGAACAGCCTCCTGAGGAGAGATGTTCTTGAGCTCGGTGAGCTTGTGTGGTTGAGGATGATCTGAATGATCCGTCCCTACTAAGGTGGTGGCTAGTGCTATTTATAGAGGTCCCGGTCCTCTCCCCAAGTGCTAGGCGAGAAGGAATCCCACAACGGCCAATTTGAAGGGGACAGCTAGTACAAGCTATCCACAACGGCCAACGTCAATGGTTAACATAATTTTGGATTTACTAGAATTTAAAACCCAGGCATCTCAACGTTTTGACGGCAATCAACGGAGCCCTGGTGTTTGAAATTCATTCCCATTTCTTGCATGGGACCTAAGCATGCACCCAAGGACACAGATTTGATTTTTCAACAAATTTATATGCACTGGAGCATGTGCGTGTAGTTCAAATTTGAATTATGCACATAAATACATTGAAAACTCAGTTAATGCATAAAAATGTCCAAACGAACCCCAAAAATTCACAAAAATTCACACAACACTCCTTTTGTTCTATGTTGACATGAGAAAAAAATTGAAAGCAATAAGAGGCAATGGATATCGTTTCGTCCCCAAAGGTGGAACGTTCCCAACCGAAAACCATCATGCTTGTTGTGAGAAGCTCCGGTTTGTGAGAAGCATATACCCAAACCTGCCCCAAATGGAACAAAATTTGTACCACGGCATGTTGATGCTGCTCCATAATAGCATGCGAAGTTTCATGAACTTCAGACGAGTTTTGGATTTACAAAAACTTAAAAACCAGGCATCTCAATGTTTTGCCGGCAATCAACGGTGCCCTGGTGTTTGAAATTCATTCCCATTTCTTGCATGGGATCTAATCACGCACCCAAGGACACAGACTTGATTTTTCAACCAATTTATGTGCACTGGAGCATGTGCATGTAGTTCAAATTTGAATTAGGCACATAAATGCATTGAAAACTCAGTTAATGCACAAAAAAGTCCAAACGAACCCCGAAAAATCACAAAAATTCACACAACACTCCTGTTGTTCTAGGTTGACACGAGAAAAAAAAATTGAAAGCAATAAGAGGCAATGGATATCGTTTCGTCCCCAAAGGTGCGACGTTCCCTACCAAGAACCGTCATGCTTGTTGTGAGAAACTCCGGTTTGTGAGAAGCATATACACAAACCTGCCCCAAATGGGACTAAATTTGTACCACGGCATGTTGATGCCGCTCCATAATAGGATGCCAAGTTCCATGAATTTCAGACGATTTTTGGATTTACTAGAATTTAAAAACCAGGCATCTCAATGTTTTGCCGGCAATCAACGGTGCCCTGGTGTTTTAAATTCATTCCCATTTCTTGCATGGGACCTAAGCATGCACCCAAGGACACAGATTTGATTTTTCAACCAATTTATATGCACTTGAGCATGTGCATGTAGTTCAAATTTGAATTATGGACATAAATGCATTGAAAACTCAGTTAATGCATAAAAATGTCCAAACGAACTAGGAAAAATCACAAAAATTCACACAACACTCCTTTTGTTCTATGTTGACATGAGAAAAAAAATTGAAAGCAATAAGAGGCAATGGATATCGTTTAGTCCCCAAAGGTGGAACGTTCCCAACCGAAAACCATCATGCTTGTTGTGAGAAGCTCCGGTTTGTGAGAAGCATATACCCAAACCTGCCCCAAATGGGACAAAATTTGTACCACGGCACGCTGATGCCGCTCCGTGATAGCATGCCAAGTTCCATGAATTTCAGACGATTTTTGGATTTACGAGAATTTAAAAACCAGGCATCTCAATGTTTTGTCGGCAATCAACGGTGCCCTGGTGTTTTAAATTCATTCCCATTTCTTGCATGGGACCTAAGGATGCACCCAAGGACACAGATTTGATTTTTCAACCAATTTATATGCACTGGAGCATGTGCATGTAGTTCAAATTTGAATTATGCACATAAATGCATTGAAAATTCAGTTAATGCATAAAACTGTCCAAACAAACCCCGAAAAATCACAAAAATTCACACAACACTCCTGTTGTTCTATGTTGACACGAGAAAAAAATTGAAAGCAATAAGAGGCAATGGATATCATTTCGTCCCCAAAGGTGGAACGTTCCCAATCGAAAACCATCATGCTTGTTGTCAGAAGCTCCGGTTTGTGAGAAGCATATACCCAAACCTGCCCCAAATGGGACAAAATTTGTACCACGGCTTGTTGATGCCGCTCCATAATAGCATGCAAGGCTTCATGAATTTCAGACGAGTTTTGGATTTACTAGAACTTAAAAACCAGGCATCTCATTGTTTTGCCAGCAATCAACGGTGCCCTGGTGTTAGAAATTCACTCCCATTTCATACATGGGACCTAAGCATGCACCCAAGGACACAGATTTGATTTTTCAACCAATTTATATGCACTTGAGCATGTGCATGTAGTTAAAAATTCAAATTATGCACATAAATGCATTGAAAACTCAGTTAATGCATAAAAATGTCCAAACGAACCCCGAAAAATCAAAAAACATCACACAACACTCCTGTTGTTCTATGTTGATACGAGTAAAAAAATTGAAAGCAATAAGAGGCAATGGATATCGTTTCATCCCAAAAGGTGGAACGTTCCGAACCGAAAACCATCATGCTTGTTGTGAGAAACTCTGGTTTGTGAGAAGCATACACCCAAACATGCCCCAAATGGGACAAAATTTGTACCACGGCATGTTGATGCCGCTCCATGATAGCATGCCAAGTTCCATGAATTTCAGACGATTTTTGGATTTACTAAAATTTAAAACCAGGCATCTCAATGTTTTGCTGGCAATCAACGGTGCCCTGGTGCTTGAAATTCATTCCCATTTCTTGCATGGGACCTAAGCATGCAGCCAAGGACACAGATTTGAGTTTTCAACCAATTTATATGGACTAGAGCATGTGCTTGTAGTTCAAATTTGAATTATGCACATAAAATCATTGAAAACTCAGTTAATGCAAAAAAATGTCCAAACGAACCAGGAAAAAACACAAAAATTCACACAACACTCCTTTTGTTCTATGTTGACATGAGAAAAAAATTGAAAGCAATAAGAGGCAATGGATATCGTTTCGTCCCCAAAGGTGGAACGTTCCCTACCGAAAACCATCATGCTTGTTATGAGAAACTCCGGTTGTGAGAAGCATAGACCCAAACCTGCCCCAAATGGGACAAAATTTGTACCACGGCAGGTTCGTGCCGCTCCATGATAGCATGCCAAGTTTCATGAATTTCAGACGAGTTTTGGATTTACGAGAATTTAAAAACCAGGCATCTCAATGTTTTGCCGGCAATCAATGGTGCCCTGGTGTTTGAAATTCATTCCCTTTTCTTGCATGTGACCTAAGCATGCACCCAAGGACACAGATTTGATTTTTCAACCAATTTATATGCCTTGAGCAGGTGGATGTAGTTCAAATTTGAATTATGCACATAAATGCATTGAAAACTCAGTTAATGCATAAAAATGTCCAAACGAACCCCGAAAAATCACAAAAAATCACGCAACACTCCTTTTGTTCTATGTTGACATGAGAAAAAAATTGAAAGCAATAAGAGGCAATGGATATCGTTTCATCCCCAAAGGTGGAACGTTCCCAACCGAAAACCATCATGCTTGTTGTGAGAAGCTCCGGTTTGTGAGAAGCATATTCCCAAACTTGCCCCAAATGGAACAAAATTTGTACCACGGTATGTTGATGCCGCACCATAATAGCATGCGAAGTTTCATGAATTTTAAACGAGTTTTGGATTTACTAGAACTTAAAAACCAGGCATCTGAATGTTTTGCCGGCAATCAACGGTGCCCTGGTGTTTGAAATTCATTCCCATTTCTTGCATGGGACCTAATCATGCACCCAAGGACACAGATTTGATTTTTCAACCAATTTATATGCACTGGAGCATGTGCATGTAGTTCAAATTAGAATTATGCACATAAATGCATTGAAAACTCAGTTAATTCATAAAAAATTCCAAACGAACCCCGAATAATCACAGAACTTCACACAACACTCCTGTTGTTCTCTGTTGACACTAGAAAAAAAATTGGAAGCAACAAGAGGCAATGGATATCGTTTCGTCCCCAAAGGTGGGACGTTCCCTACCAAGAACCATCATGCTTGTTGTGAGAAACTCCGGTTTGTGAGAAGCATATACCCAAACCTGCCCCAAATGGGACTAAATTTGTACCACGGCATGTTGATGCCGCTCCATAATAGGATGCCAAGTTCCATGAATTTCAGATGATTTTTGGATTTACTAGAATTTAAAAACCAGGCATCTCAATGTTTTGCCGGCAAGCAACGGTGCCCTGGTGTTTTAAAATTCATTCCCATTTCTTGCATGGGACCTAAGCATGCACCCAAGGACACAAATTTGATTTTTCAACCAATTTATATGCACTGGAGCATGTGCATGTAGTTCAAATTTGAATTATGCACATAAATGCATTGAAAACTCAGTTAATGCATAAAAAAGTCGAAACGAACCCCGAAAAATCACAAAAATTCACACAACACTCATGTTGTTCTCTGTTGACATGAGAAAAAAATATTGGAAGCAACAAGAGGCAATCGATATCGTTTCGTCCCCAAAGGTGGGACGTTCCCTACCGAAAACCATCATGCTTGTTGTGAGAGGCTCTGGTTTGTGAGAAGCATATACACAAACCTGCCCCAAATGGGACAAAATTTGTACCACGACATGTTGATGCCGCTCAATGATAGCATGCCAAGTTTCATGAATTTCAGACGATTTTTGGATTTACTAGAATTTGAAAACCAGGCATCTCAATATTTTGCCGGCAATCAACGGTGCCCTGGTGTTTGAAATTCATTCCCATTTCTTGCATGGGACCTAAGCATGCACCCAAGGACACAGACTTGATTTTTCAACCAATTTATGTGCACTGGAGCATGTGCATGTAGTTCAAATTTGAATTAGGCACATAAATGCATTGAAAACTCAGTTAATGCATAAAAATGTCCAAACGAACCACAAAAAATCACAAAAATTCACACAACACTCCTGTTGTTCTATGTTGACACGAGAAAAAAAATTGAAAGCAATAAGAGGCAATGGATATAGTTTCATCCCCAAAGGTGGGACATTCCCTACCAAGAACCATCATGCTTGTTGTGAGAAACTCCGGTTTGTGAGAAGCATATACCCAAACCTGCCCCAAATGGGACTAAATTTGTACCACGGCATGTTGATGCCGCTGCATAATAGGATGCCAAGTTCCATGAATTTTAGATGATTTTTGGATTTACTAGAATTTAAAAACCAAGCATCTCATTGTTTTGCCGGCAATCAACGGTGCCCTGGTGTTTTAAAATTCATTCCCATTTCTTGCATGGGACCTAAGCATGCACCCAAGGACACAGATTTGATTTTTCAACCAATTTATATGCACTGGAGCATGTGCATGTAGTTCAAATTTGAATTATGCACATAAATGCATTGAAAACTCAGTTAATGCATAAAAAAGTCGAAACGAACCCCGAAAAATCACAAAAATTCACACAACACTCATGTTGTTCTCTGTTGACACGAGAAAAAAATATTGGAAGCAACAAGAGGCAATGGATATCGTTTCGTCCCCAAAGGTGGGACGTTCCCTACCGAAAACCATCATGCTTGTTGTGAGAGGCTCCGGTTTGTGAGAAGCATATACACAAACCTGCCCCAAATGGGACAAAATTTGTACCACGACATGTTGATGCCGCTCAATGATAGCATGCCAAGTTTCATGAATTTCAGATGATTTTTGGATTTACTAGAATTTAAAAACCAGGCATCTCAATATTTTGCCGGCAATCAACGGTGCCCTGGTGTTTGAAATTCATTCCCATTTCTTGCATGGGACCTAAGCATGCACCCAAGGACACAGACTTGATTTTTCAACCAATTTATGTGCATTGGAGCATGTGCATGTAGTTCAAATTTGAATTAGGCACATAAATGCATTGAAAACTCAGTTAATGCATAAAAATGTTCAAACGAACCCCAAAAAATCACAAAAATTCACACAACACTCCTGTTGTTCTATGTTGACACGAGAAAAAAAATTGAAAGCAATAAGAGGCAATGGATATAGTTTCATCCCCAAAGGTGGGACGTTCCCTACCAAGAACCATCATGCTTGTTGTGAGAAACTCCGGTTTGTGAGAAGCATATACCCAAACCTGCCCCAAATGGGACTAAATTTGTACCACGGCATGTTGATGCCGCTCCATAATAGGATGCCAAGTTCCATGAATTTCAGATGATTTTTGGATTTACTAGAATTTAAAAACCAGACATCTCAATGTTTTGCCGGCAATCAACGGTGCCCTGGTGTTTTAAATTCATTCCCATTTCTTGCATGGGACATAAGCATACACCCAAGGACACAGATTTGATTTTTCAACCAATTTATATGCACTTGAGCATGTGCATGTAGTTCAAATTTGAATTATGCACATAAATGCATTGGAAACTCAGTTAATGCATAAAAATGTCCAAACGAATCAGACGAAAAATCACAAAAATTCACAGAACACTCCTTTTGTTCTATGTTGACATGAGAAAAAAATTGAAAGCAATAAGAGGCAATGGATATCGTTTCGTCCCCAAAGGTGGAACGTTCCCAACTGAAAACCATCATGCTTGTTGTGAGAAGCTCCCGTTTGTGAGAAGCATATACCAAAACCTGCCCCAAATGGGACTAAATTTGTACCACGGCATGTTGATGCCGCTCCATGATAGCATGCCAAGTTCCATGAATTTGAGACGATTTTTGGATTTACGAGAATTTAAAAACCAGGCATCTCAATGTTTTGCTGGCAATCAACGGTGCCCTCGTGTTTGAAATTCATTCCCATTTATTGCATGGGACCTAAGCATGCACCCGAGGACACGGATTTGATTTTTCAACCAATATATATGCACTGGAGCATGTGCATGTAGTTCAAATTTGAATTATGCACATAAATGCATTGAAAACTCAGTTAATGCATAAAAATGTCCAAACGAACCCCGAAAAATCACAAAAATTCACACAACACTCCTGTTGTTCTATGTTGACACGAGAAAAAAAATTGAAAGCAATAAGAGGAAATGGATATCGTTTTGTCCCAAAAGGTGGAACGTTCCGAAACGAAAACCATCATGCTTGTTGTGAGAAACTCCGGTTTGTGAGAAGCATACACCCAAACATGCCCCAAATGGGACAAAATTTGTACCACGGCATGTTGATGCCGCTCCATGATAGCATGCCAAGTTCCATGAATTTCAGACGATTTTTGGATTTACTAAAATTTAAAACCAGGCATCTCAGTGTTTTGCCGGCAACCAACGGTGCCCTGGTGTTTGAAATTCATTCCCATTTCTTGCATGGGACCTAAGCATGCACCCAAGGACACATATTTGATTTTTCAACCAATTTATATGGACTGGAGCATGTGCATGTAGTTCAAATTTGAATTATGCACATAAAATCATTGAAAACTCAGTTAATGCAAAAAAATATCCAAACGAACTAGGAAAAAACACAAAAATTCACACAACACTCCTTTTGTTCTATGTTGACATGAGAAAAAAATTGAAAGCAATAAGAGGCAATGGATATCGTTTCGTCGCCAAAGGTGGAACGTTCCCTACCAAAAACCATCATGCTTGTTGTGAGAAACTCCAGTTTGTGAGAAGCATACACCCAAACCTACCCCAAATGTGACAAAATTTGTACCACAGCAGGTTCATGCCGCTCCATGATAGCATGCCAAGTTTCATGAATTTGAGACGATTTTTGGATTTACGAGAATTTAAAAACCAAGAATGTCAATGTTTTGCCGGCAATCAATGGTGCCCTGGTGTTTCAAATTCATTCCCTTTTCTTGCATGGGACCTAAGCATGCACCCAAGGACACAGATTTGATTTTTCAACCAATTTATATGCCTTGATCAGGTGGATGTAGTTCAAATTTGAATTATGCACATAAATGCATTGAAATCTCAGTTAATGCATAAAAATGTCCAAACGAACCCCGAAAAATCACAAAAATTCACACAACACTCCTTTTGTTCTATGTTGGCATGAGAAAAAAATTGAAAGCAATAAGAGGCAATGGATATCGTTTCGTCCCCAAAGGTGGAATGTTCCCAACCGAAAACCATCATGCTTGTTGTGAGAAGCTCCCGTTTGTGACAAGCATATACCAAAATCTGCCCCAAATGGGAATAAATTTGTACCACGGCATGTTGATGCTGCTCCATGATAGCATGCCAAGTTCCATGAATTTCAGACGATTTTTGGATTTACGAGAATTTAAAAACCAGGCATCTCAATGTTTTGCCGGCAATCAACGGTGCCCTCGTGTTTGAAATTCATTCCCATTTATTGCATGGGACCTAAGCATGCAGCCGAGAACACAGATTTGATTTTTAAACTAATATATATGCACTGGAGCATGTACATGTAGTTCAAATTTGAATTATGCACATAAATGCATTGAAAACTCAGTTAATGCATAAAAATGTCCAAACGAACCCCGAAAATCACAAAAATGCACACAACACTCCTTTTGTTCTATGTTGACATGAGAAAAAAATAGAAAGCAATAAGAGGCAATGGATATCGTTTCGTCCCCAAAGGTGGAACGTTCCCAACCGAAAACCATCATGCTTGTTGTGAGAAGCTCCGGTTTGTGAGAAGCATATACCCAAACTTGCCCCAAATGGGACAAAATTTGTACCACGGCATGTTGAGGCCGCTACATAATAGCATGCCAAGTTTCATGAATTTCAGATGAGTTTTGGATTTACTAGAACTTAAAAACCAGGCATCTCAATGTTTTGCCAGCAATCAACGGTGCCCTGGTGTTTGAAATTCATTCCCATTTCTTACATGGGACCTAAGCATGCACCCAAGGACCAAGATTTGATTTTTCAACCAATTTATATGCACTTGAGCATGTGCATGTAGTTCAAATTTGAATTATGCACATAAATGCATTGAAAACTCACTTAATGCATAAAAATGTCCAAACGAACCCCGAAAATCACAAAATTCACACAACACTCCTGTTGTTCTATGTTGACACGAGAAAAAAAACTGAAAGCTATAAGAGGCAATGGATATCGTTTCGTCCCCAAAGGTGGAACGTTCCAAACCGAAAACCATCATGCTTGTTGTGAGAAACTCCGGTTTGTGAGAAGCATACACCCAAACCTGCCCCAAATGGGACAAAATTTGTACCACGGCATGTTGATGCCGCTCCATGATAGCATGCCAAGTTTCATGAATTTCAGACGATTTTTGGATTTACGAGAATTTAAAAACCAGGCATCTCAATGTTTTGCCGGCAATCAACACTGCCCTGGTGTTTGAAATTCATTCCCATTTCTTGCATGGGACCTAAGCATGCATCCAAGGACACAGATTTGATTTTTCAACCAATTTATATGCCTTGAGCATGTGGATGTAGTTCAAATTTGAATTATGCACATAAATGCATTGAAAACTCAGTTAATGCATAAAATGTCCAAACGAACCCCGAAATATCACAAAAATTCACACAACACTCCTGTTGTTCTATGTTGACACGAGAAAAAAATTGAAAGCAATAACAGGCAATGGATATCGTTTCGACCCCAAAGGTGGGACGGTCCCTACCAAAAACCATTATGCTTGTTGTGAGAAACTCCGGTTTGTGAGAAGCATATACCCAAACCTGCCCCAAATGGGACAAAATTTGTACCGCGGCATGTTGATGCCGCTCCATAATAGCATGCCAAGTTCCATGAATTTCAGACGATTTTTGGATTTACTAGAATTTAAAAACTAGGCATCTCAATATTTTGCCGGCAATGAACGGTGCCCTGGTGTTTTAAATTCATTCCAATTTCTTGCATGGGACCTAAGCATGCACCCAAGGACAGAGATTTGATCTTTCAACCAATTTATATGCACTGGAGCATGTGCATGTAGTTCAAATTTGAATTATGCACATAAATGCATTGAAAACTCAGTTAATGCATAAAAATGTCCAAACGAACCAGGAAAACTCACAAAAATTCACTCAACACTCCTTTTGTTCTATGTTGACATGAGAAAAATAATTGAAAGCAATAAGAGGCAATGTATATCGTTTCGACCCCAAAGGTGGAACATTCCGAACCGAAAACCATCATGCTTGTTGTGAGAAACTCCGGTTTGGGAGAAGCATACACCCAAACCTGCCCCAAATGGGACAAAATTTGTACCACGGCATGTTGATGCCGCTCCATGATAGCATGCCAAGTTCCATGAATTTCAGACGATTTTTGGATTTACTAAAATTTAAAACCCAGGCATCTCAATGTTTTGCCGGCAATCAACGGTGCCCTGGTGTTTGATATTCATTCCCATTTCTTGCATGGGACCTAAGCATGCACCCAAGGACACACATTTGATTTTTCAACCAATTTATATGCACTAGAGCATGTGCATGTAGTACAAATTTGAATTATGCACATAAAATCATTTAAAACTCAGTTAATGCATAAAAAGTCCAAACGAACCACGAAAAAAACACAAAAATTCACACAACACTCCTTCTGTTCTATGTTGACATGAGAAAAAAATGAAAGCAATAAGAGGCAATGGATATCGTTTCGTCCCCAAAGGTGGACTGTTCCCAACCGAAAACCATCAGGCTTGTTGTGATAAACTCCGGTTTGTGAGAAGCTTACACCCAAACCTGCCCCAAATGGGACAAAATTTGTACCACGGCATGTTGATGCCGCTCCATGATAGCATGCCAAGTTTCATGAATTTCAGACGATTTTTGGATTTACGAGAATTTAAAAACCAGGCATCTTAATGTTTTGCCGGCAATCAACACTGCCTTGGTGTTTGAAATTCGTTCCCATTTCTTGCATGGGACCAAACATGCACCCAAGGACACAGATTTGATTTTTCAACCAATTTATATGCGTTGAGCATGTGGATGTAGTTCAAATTTGAATTATGCACATATATGCATTGAAAACTCAGTTAATGCATAAAAATGTCCAAACGAACCCCGATAAATCGCAAAAATTCACACAACACTCCTCTTGTTCTATGTTGACATGAGAAAAAAATTGAGAGCAATAAGAGGCAATGGATATCGTTTCGTCCCCAAAGGTGGAACGTTCCGAACCGAAAACCATCATGCTTGTTGTGAGAAACTCCGGTTTGTGAGAAGCATACACCCAAACCTGCCCCAAATGTAACAAAATTTGTACCACGGCATGTTGATGCCGCTCCATGATAGCATGCCAAGTTCCATGAATTTCAGACGATTTTTGGATTACTAAAATTTAAAAACCAGGCATCTCAATGTTTTGCCGGCAATCAACGGTGCCCTGGTGTTTGAAATTCATTCCCATTTCTTGCATGGGACCTAAGCATGCACCCAAGGACACAGATTTGATTTTTCAACCAATTTATATGCACTTGAGCATGTGCATGTAGTTCAAATTTCAATTATGCACATAAATGCATTGAAAACTCAGTTAATGCATAAAATGTCCAAACGAACCCCGAAATATGACAAAAATTCACACAACACTCCTGTTGTTCTATGTTGACACGAGAAAAAAATTGAAAGCAATAACAGGCAATGGATATCGTTTCGACCCCAAAGGTGGGACGGTCCCTACCAAAAACCATTATGCTTGTTGTGAGAAACTCCGGTTTGTGAGAAGCATATACCCAAACCTGCGCCAAATGGGACAAAATTTGTACCGCGGCATGTTGATGCTGCTCCATAATAGCATGCCAAGTTCCATGAATTTCAGACGATTTTTGGATTTACTAGAATTTAAAAACTAGGCATCTCAATATTTTCCCGGCAATGAACGGTGCCCTGGTGTTTTAAATTCATTCCAATTTCTTGCATGGGACCTAAGCATGCACCCAAGGAAACAGATTTGATTTTTCAACCAATTTATATGCACTGGAGCATGTACATGTAGTTCAAATTTGAATTAAGCACATAAATGCATTGAAAACTCAGTTAGTGCATAAAAATGTCCAAACGAACCAGGAAAACTCACAAAAATTCACACAACACTTCTTTTGTTCTATGTTGACATGAGAAAAAAATTTGAAAGCAATAAGAGGCAATGGATATCGTTTCGTCCCCAAAGGTGGAACGTTCCTAACCGAAAACCATCATGCTTGTTGTGAGAAACTCCGGTTTGTGAGAAGCATACACCCAAACCTGCCCCAAATGGGACAAAATTTGTACCACGGCATGTTGATGCCGCTCCATGATAGCATGCCAAGTTCCATGAATTTCAGATGATTTTTGGATGTACTAAAATTTAAAACCCAGGCATCTCAATGTCTTGCCGGGAATCAACGGTGCCCTGGTGTTTGAAATTCATTCCCATTTCTTGCATGGGACCTAAGCATGCACCCAAGGACACACATTTGATTTTTCAACCAATTTATATGCACTAGAGCATGTGTATGTAGTTCAACTTTGAATTATGCACATAAAATCATTTAAAACTCAGTTAATGCATAAAAAGTCCAAACGAACCAGGAAAAAAACACAAAAATTCACACAACACTCCTTTTGTTCTATGTTGACATGAGAAAAAAAATGAAAGCAATAAGAGGCAATGGATATCGTTTCGTCCCCAAAGGTGGACTGTTCCCAACCGAAAACCATCAGGCTTGTTGTGAGAAACTCCGGTTTGTGAGAAGCATCCACCCAAACCTGCCCCAAATGGGACAAAATTTGTACCACGGCATGTTGATGCCGCTCCATGATAGCATGCCAAGTTCCATGAATTTCAGACGATTTTTGGATTACTAAAATTTAAAAACCAGGCATCTCAATGTTTTGCCGGCAATCCACGGTGCCCTGGTGTTTGAAATTCATTCCCATTTCTTGCATGGGACCTAAGCATGCACCCAAGGACACAGATTTGATTTTTCAACCAATTTATATGCACTTGAGCATGTGCATGTAGTTCAAATTTGAATTATGCACATAAATGCATTGAAAACTCAGTTAATGCATAAAATGTCCAAACGAACCCAGAAATATCACAAAAATTCACACAACACTCCTGTTGTTCTATGTTGACACGAGAAAAAAATTGAAAGCAATAACAGGCAATGGATATCGTTTCGACCCCAAAGGTGGGACGGTCCCTACCAAAAACCATTATGCTTGTTGTGAGAAACTCCGGTTTGTGAGAAGCATATACCCAAACCTGCCCCAAATGGGACAAAATTTGTACCGCGGCATGTTGATGCCGCTCCATAATAGCATGCCAAGTTCCATGAATTTCAGACGATTTTTGGATTTACTAGAATTTAAAAACTAGGCATCTCAATATTTTCCCGGCAATGAACGGTGCCCTGGTATTTTAAATTCATTCCAATTTCTTGCATGGGACCTAAGCATGCACCCAAGGACACAGATTTGATTTTTCAACCAATTTATATGCACTGGAGCATGTGCATGTAGTTCAAATTTGAATTAAGCACATAAATGCATTGAAAACTCAGTTAATGCATAAAAATGTCCAAACGAACCAGGAAAACTCACAAAAATTCACACAACACTTCTTTTGTTCTATGTTGACATGAGAAAAAAATTTGAAAGCAATAAGAGGCAATGGATATCGTTTCGTCCCCAAAGGTGGAACGTTCCGAACCGAAAACCATCATGCTTGTTGTGAGAAACTCCGGTTTGTGAGAAGCATACACCCAAACCTGCCCCAAATGGGACAAAATTTGTACCACGGCATGTTGATGCCGCTCCATGATAGCATGCCAAGTTCCATGAATTTCAGATGATTTTTGGATTTACTAAAATTTAAAACCCAGGCATCTCAATGTCTTGCCGGCAATCAACGGTGCCCTGGGGTTTGAAATTCATTCCCATTTCTTGCATGGGACCTAAGCATGCACCCAAGGACACACATTTGATTTTTCAACCAATTTATATGCACTAGAGCATGTGCATGTAGTTCAAATTTGAATTATGCACATAAAATCATTTAAAACTCAGTTAATGCATAAAAAGTCCAAACGAACCAGGAAAAAACACAAAAATTCACACAACACTCCTTCCGTTCTATGTTGACATGAGAAAAAAAATGAAAGCAATAAGAGGCAATGGATATCGTTTCGTCCCCAAAGGTGGACTGTTCCCAACCGAAAACCATCAGGCTTGTTGTGAGAAACTTCGGTTTGTGAGAAGCATCCACCCAAACCTGCCCCATATGGGACAAAATTTGTACCACGGCATGTTGTTCCGCTCCATGATAGCATGCCAAGTTCCATGAATTTCAGACGATTTTTGGATTTACTAAAATTTAAAAACCAGGCATCTCAATGTTTTGCCGGCAATCAACGGTGCCCTGGTGTTTGAAGTTCATTCCCATTTCTTGCATGGGACCTAAGCATGCACCCAAGGACACAGATTTGATTTTTCAACCAATTTATATGAACTAGAGCATGTGCATGTAGTTCAAATTTGAATTATGCACATAAATGCATTGAAAACTAATTAATGCATAAAAATGTCCAAACGAACCCCGATAAATCGCAAAAATTCACACAACACTCCTTTTGTTCTATGTTGACATGAGAAAAAAATTGAAAGCAATAAGAGGCAATGGTTATCGTTTCGTCCCCAAAGGTGGAACGTTCCCAACCGAAAAGCATCATGCTTGTTGTGAGAAGCTCCGGTTTGTGAGAAGCATATACCAAAACCTGCCCCAAATGGGACAAAATTTGTACCATGGCTTGTTGATGCCGCTCCATAATAGCATGCCAAGTTTCATGAATTTCAGATGAGTTTTGGATTTACTAGAATTTAAAAAGCAGGCATCTCAATGTTTTGCCGTCAATCAACGGTGCCCTTGGGTTTGAAATTCATTCCCATTTCTTGCATGGGAACTAAGCATGCACCCAAGGACACAAATTTGATTTTTCAACCAATTTATATGCACTGGAGCATGTGCATGTAGTTCAAATACGAATTATGCACATAAATGCATTGAAAACTCAGTTAATGCATAAAAATGTCCAAACGAACCAGGAAAACTCACAAAAATTCACACAACACTCCTTTTGTTCTATGTTGACATGAGAAAAAAATTGAAAGCAATAAGAGGCAATGGATATCGTTTCGTCCCCAAAGGTGGAACGTTCCGAACCGAAAACCATCATGCTTGTTGTGAGAAACTCCGGTTTGTGAGAAGCATACACCCAAACCTGCCCCAAATGGGACAAAATTCGTACCACGGCATGTTGATGCCGCTCCATGATAGCATGCCAAGTTCCATGAATTTCAGATGAGTTTTGGATTTACTAGAATTTAAAAAGCAGGCATCTCAATGTTTTGCCATCAATCAACGGTGCCCTGGTGTTTGAAATTCATTCCCATTTCTTGCATGGGACCTAAGCATGCACCCAAGGACACAAATTTGATTTTTCAACCAATTTATATGCACTGGAGCATGTGCATGTAGTTCAAATACGAATTATGCACATAAATGCATTGAAAACTCAGTTAATGCATAAAAATGTCCAAACGAACCAGGAAAACTCACAAAAATTCACACAACACTCCTTTTGTTCTATGTTGACATGAGAAAAAAAATTGAAAGCAATAAGAGGCAATGGATATCGTTTCGTCCCCAAAGGTGGAACGTTCCGAACCGAAAACCATCGTGCTTGTTGTGAGAAACTCCGGTTTGTGAGAAGCATACACCCAAACCTGCCCCAAATGGGACAAAATTTGTACCACGGCATGTTGTTCCGCTCCATGATAGCATGCCAAGTTCCATGAATTTCAGACGATTTTTGGATTTACTAAAATTTAAAAACCAGGCATCTCAATGTTTTGCCGGCAATCAACGGTGCCCTGGTGTTTGAAATTCATTCCCATTTCTTGCATGGGACCTAAGCATGCACCCAAGGACACAAATTTGATTTTTCAACCAATTTATATGCACTGGAGCATGTGCATGTAGTTCAAATACGAATTATGCACATAAATGCATTGAAAACTCAGTTAATGCATAAAAATGTCCAAACGAACCAGGAAAACTCACAAAAATTCACACAACACTCCTTTTGTTCTATGTTGACATGAGAAAAAAATTGAAAGCAATAAGAGGCAATGGATATCGTTTCGTCCCCAAAGGTGGAACGTTCCGAACCGAAAACCATCATGCTTGTTGTGAGAAACTCCGGTTTGTGAGAAGCATACACCCAAACCTGCCCCAAATGGGACAAAATTTGTACCACGGCATGTTGTTCCGCTCCATCATAGCATGCCAAGTTCCATGAATTTCAGACGATTTTTGGATTTACTAAAATTTAAAAACCAGGCATCTCAATGTTTTGCCGGCAATCAACGGTGCCCTGGTGTTTGAAATTCATTCCCATTTCTTGCATGGGACCTAAGCATGCACCCAAGGACACAGATTTGATTTTTCAACCAATGTATATGAACTAGAGCATGTGCATGTAGTTCAAATTTGAATTATGCACATAAAATCATTTAAAACTCGGTTAATGCATAAAAAGTCCAAACGAACCAGGAAAACACACAAAAATTCACACAACACTCCTTTTGTTCTATGTTGACATGAGAAAAAAAAATGAAAGCAATATGAGGCAATGGATATCGTTTCGTCCCCAAAGGTGGACTGTTCCCAACCGAAAACCATCATGCTTGTTGTGAGAAACTCCGGTTTGTGAGAAGCATACACCCCAACCTGCCCCAAATGGGACAAAATTTGTACCACGGCATGTTGATGCCGCTCCATGATAGCATGCCAAGTTTCATGAATTTCAGACAATTTTTGGATTTACGAGAATTTAAAAACCAGGCATCTCAATGTTTTGCCGGCAATCAACACTGCCCTGGTGTTTGAAATTCATTCCCATTTCTTGCATGGGACCTAAGCATGCACCCAAGGACACAGATTTGATTTTTCAACCAATTTATATGCCTTGAGCATGTGGATGTAGTTCAAATTTGAATTATGCACATAAATGCATTGAAAACTCAGTTAATGCATAAAAATGTCCAAACGAACCCCGATAAATCACAAAAATTCACACAACACTCCTTTTGTTCTATGTTGACATGAGAAAAAAAACTGAAAGCAATAAGAGGCAATGGATATCGTTTCGTCCCCAAAGGTGGAACGTTCCCAACCGAAAACCATCATGCTTGTTGTGAGAAGCTCCGGTTTGTGAGAAGCATATACCAAAACCTGCCCCAAATGGGACAAAATTTGTACCATGGCTTGTTGATGCCGCTCCATAATAGCATGCCAAGTTTCATGAATTTCAGATGAGTTTTGGATTTACTAGAATTTAAAAAGCAGGCATCTCAATGTTTTGCCGTCAATCAACGGTGCCCTGGTGTTTGAAATTCATTCCCATTTCTTGCATGGGACCTAAGCATGCACCCAAGGACACAAATTTGATTTTTCAACCAATTTATATGCACTGGAGCATGTGCATGTAGTTCAAATACGAATTATGCACATAAATGCATTGAAAACTCAGTTGATGCATAAAAATGTCCAAACGAACCAGGAAAACTCACAAAAATTCACACAACACTCCTTTTGTTCTATGTTGACATGAGAAAAAAATTGAAAGCAATAAGAGGCAATGGATATCGTTTCGTCCCCAAAGGTGGAACGTTCCGAACCGAAAACCATCGTGCTTGTTGTGAGAAACTCCGGTTTGTGAGAAGCATACACCCAAACCTGCCCCAAATGGGACAAAATTTGTACCACGGCATGTTGTTCCGCTCCATGATAGCATGCCAAGTTCCATGAATTTCAGACGATTTTTGGATTTACTAAAATTTAAAAACCAGGCATCTCAATGTTTTGCCGGCAATCAACGGTGCCCTGGTGTTTGAAATTCATTCCCATTTCTTGCATGGGACCTAAGCATGCACCCAAGGACACAGATTTGATTTTTCAACCAATTTATATGAACTAGAGCATGTGCATGTAGTTCAAATTTGAATTATGCACATAAAATCATTTAAAACTCAGTTAATGCATAAAAAGTCCAAACGGACCAGGAAAACACACAAAAATTCACACAACACTCCTTTTGTTCTATGTTGACATGAGAAAAAAAATGAAAGCAATATGAGGCAATGGATATCGTTTCGTCCCCAAAGGTGGACTGTTCCCAACCGAAAACCATCATGCTTGTTGTGAGAAACTCTGGTTTGTGAGAAGCATACACCCAAACCTGCCCCAAATGGGACAAAATTTGTACCACGGCATGTTGATGCCGCTCCATGATAGCATGCCAAGTTTCATGAATTTCAGACAATTTTTGGATTTACGAAAATTTAAAAACCAGGCATCTCAATGTTTTGCCGGCAATCAACACTGCCCTGGTGTTTGAAATTCATTCCCATTTCTTGCATGGGACCTAAGCATGCACCCAAGGACACAGATTTGATTTTTCAACCAATTTATATGCCTTGAGCATGTGGATGTAGTTCAAATTTGAATTATGCACATAAATGCATTGAAAACTCAGTTAATGCATAAAAATGTCCAAACGAACCCCGATAAATCACAAAAATTCACACAACACTCCTTTTGTTCTATGTTGACATGAGAAAAAAAATTGAAACCAATAAGAGGCAATGTATATCGTTTCGTCCCCAAAGGTGGAACGTTCCCAACCGAAAACCATCATGCTTGTTGTGAGAAGCTCCGGTTTGTGAGAAGCATATACCAAAACCTGCCCCAAATGGGACAAAATTTGTACCATGGCTTGTTGATGCCGCTCCATAATAGCATGCCAAGTTTCATGAATTTCAGATGAGTTTTGGATTTACTAGAATTTAAAAAGCAGGCATCTCAATGTTTTGCCGTCAATCAACGGTGCCCTGGTGTTTGAAATTCATTCCCATTTCTTGCATGGGACCTAAGCATGCACCCAAGGACACAAATTTGATTTTTCAACCAATTTATATGCACTGGAGCATGTGCATGTAGTTCAAATACGAATTATGCACATAAATGCATTGAAAACTCAGTTAATGCATAAAAATGTCCAAACGAACCAGGAAAACTCACAAAAATTCACACAACACTCCTTTTGTTCTATGTTGACATGAGAAAAAAATTGAAAGCAATAAGAGGCAATGGATATCGTTTCGTCCCCAAAGGTGGAACGTTCCGAACCGAAAACCATCGTGCTTGTTGTGAGAAACTCCGGTTTGTGAGAAGCAAACACCCAAACCTGCCCCAAATGCGACAAAATTTGTACCACGGCATGTTGTTCCGCTCCATGATAGCATGCCAAGTTCCATGAATTTCAGACGATTTTTGGATTTACTAAAATTTAAAAACCAGGCATCTCAATGTTTTGCCGGCAATCAACGGTGCCCTGGTGTTTGAAATTCATTCCCATTTCTTGCATGGGACCTAAGCATGCACCCAAGGACACAGATTTGATTTTTCAACCAATTTATATGAACTAGAGCATGTGCATGTAGTTCAAATTTGAATTATGCACATAAAATCATTTAAAACTCAGTTAATGCATAAAAAGTCCAAACGGACCAGGAAAACACACAAAAATTCACACAACACTCCTTTTGTTCTATGTTGACATGAGAAAAAAAATGAAAGCAATATGAGGCAACGGATATCGTTTCGTCCCCAAAGGTGGACTGTTCCCAACCGAAAACCATCATGCTTGTTGTGAGAAACTCCGGTTTGTGAGAAGCATACACCCAAACCTGCCCCAAATGGGACAAAATTTGTACCACGGCATGTTGATGCCGCTCCATGATAGCATGCCAAGTTTCATGAATTTCAGACAATTTTTGGATTTACGAGAATTTAAAAACCAGGCATCTCAATGTTTTGCCGGCAATCAACACTGCCCTGGTGTTTGAAATTCATTCCCATTTCTTGCATGGGACCTAAGCATGCACCCAAGGACACAGATTTATTTTTCAACCAATTTATATGCCTTGAGCATGTGGATGTAGTTCAAATTTGAATTATGCACATAAATGCATTGAAAACTCAGTTATTGCATAAAAATGTCCAAACGAACCCCGATAAATCACAAAAATTCACACAACACTCCTTTTGTTCTATGTTGACATGAGAAAAAAAATTGAAAGCAATAAGAGGCAATGGATATCGTTTCGTCCCCAAAGGTGGAACGTTCCCAACCGAAAACCATCATGCTTGTTGTGAGAAGCTCCGGTTTGTGAGAAGCATATACCAAAACCTGCCCCAAATGGGACAAAATTTGTACCATGGCTTGTTGATGCCGCTCCATAATAGCATGCCAAGTTTCATGAATTTCAGATGAGTTTTGGATTTACTAGAATTTAAAAAGCAGGCATCTCAATGTTTTGCCGTCAATCAACGGTGCCCTGGTGTTTGAAATTCATTCCCATTTCTTGCATGGGACCTAAGCATGCACCCAAGGACACAAATTTGATTTTTCAACCAATTTATATGCACTGGAGCATGTGCATGTAGTTCAAATACGAATTATGCACATAAATGCATTGATAACTCAGTTAATGCATAAAAATGTCCAAACGAACCAGGAAAACTCACAAAAATTCACACAACACTCCTTTTGTTCTATGTTGACATGAGAAAAAAATTGAAAGCAATAAGAGGCAATGGATATCGTTTCGTCCCCAAAGGTGGAACGTTCCGAACCGAAAACCATCGTGCTTGTTGTGAGAAACTCCGGTTTGTGAGAAGCATACACCCAAACCTGCCCCAAATGGGACAAAAATTGTACCACGGCATGTTGTTCCGCTCCATGATAGCATGCCAAGTTCCATGAATTTCAGACGATTTTTGGATTTACTAAAATTTAAAAACCAGGCATCTCAATGTTTTGCCGGCAATCAACGGTGCCCTGGTGTTTGAAGTTCATTCCCATTTCTTGCATGGGACCTAAGCATGCACCCAAGGACACAGATTTGATTTTTCAACCAATTTATATGAACTAGAGCATGTGCATGTAGTTCAAATTTGAATTATGCACATAAAATCATTTAAAACTCAGTTAATGCATAAAAAGTCCAAACGGACCAGGAGAACACACAAAAATTCACACAACACTCCTTTTGTTCTATGTTCACATGAGAAAAAAAATGAAAGCAATATGAGGCATTGGATATCGTTTCGTCCCCAAAGGTGGACTATTCCCAACTGAAAACCATCATGCTTGTTGTGAGAAACTCCGGTTTGTGAGAAGCATACACCCAAACCTGCCCCAAATGGGACAAAATTTGTACCACGGCATGTTGATGCCGCTCCATGATAGCATGCCAAGTTTCATGAATTTCAGACAATTTTTGGATTTACGAGAATTTAAAAACCAGGCATCTCAATGTTTTGCCGGCAATCAACACTGCCCTGGTGTTTGAAATTCATTCCCATTTCTTGCATGGGACCTAAGCATGCACCCAAGGACACAGATTTGATTTTTCAACCAATTTATATGCCTTGAGCATGTGGATGTAGTTCAAATTTGAATTATGCACATAAATGCATTGAAAACTCAGTTAATGCATAAAAATGTCCAAACGAACCCCGATAAATCACAAAAATTCACACAACACTCCTTTTGTTCTATGTTGACATGAGAAAAAAAATTGAAAGCAATAAGAGGCAATGGATATCGTTTCGTCCCCAAAGGTGGAACGTTCCCAACCGAAAACCATCATGCTTGTTGTGAGAAGCTCCGGTTTGTGAGAAGCATATACCAAAACCTGCCCCAAATGGGACAAAATTTGTACCATGGCTTGTTGATGCCGCTCCATAATAGCATGCCAAATTTCATGAATTTCAGATGAGTTTTGGATTTACTGGAATTTAAAAAGCAGGCATCTCAATGTTTTGCCGTCAATCAACGCTGCCCTGGTGTTTGAAATTCATTCCCATTTCTTGCATGGGACCTAAGCATGCACCCAAGGACACAAATTTGATTTTTCAACCAATTTATATGCACTGGAGCATGTGCATGTAATTCAAATACGAATTATGCACATAAATGCATTGAAAACACAGTTAATGCATAAAAATGTCCAAACGAACCAGGAAAACTCACAAAAATTCACACAACACTCCTTTTGTTCTATGTTGACATGAGAAAAAAATTGAAAGCAATAAGAGGCAATGGATATCGTTTCGTCCCCAAAGGTGGAACGTTCCGAACCGAAAACCATCGTGCTTGTTGTGAGAAACTCCGGTTTCTGAGAAGCATACACCCAAACCTGCCCCAAATGGGACAAAATTTGTACCACGGCATGTTGTTCCGCTCCATGATAGCATGCCAAGTTCCATGAATTTCAGACGATTTTTGGATTTACTTAAATTTAAAAACCAGGCATCTCAATGTTTTGCCGGCAATCAACGGTGCCCTGGTGTTTGAAATTCATTCCCATTTCTTGCATGGGACCTAAGCATGCACCCAAGGACACAGATTTGATTTTTCAACGAATTTATATGAACTAGAGCATGTGCATGTAGTTCAAATTTGAATTATGCACATAAAATCATTTAAAACTCAGTTAATGCATAAAAAGTCCAAACGAACCAGGAAAACACACAAAAATTCACACAACACTCCTTTTGTTCTATGTTGACATGAGAGAAAAAAATGAAAGCAATATGAGGCATTGGATATCGTTTCGTCCCCAAAGGTGGACTATTCCCAACCGAAAACCATCATGCTTGTTGTGAGAAACTCCGGTTTGTGAGAAGCATACACCCAAACCTGCCCCCAATGGGACAAAATTTGTACCACGGCATGTTGATGCCGCTCCATGATAGCATGCCAAGTTTCTTGAATTTCAGACAATTTTTGGATTTACGAGAATTTAAAACCAGGCATCTCAATGTTTTGCCGGCAATCAACACTGCCCTGGTGTTTGAAATTCATTCCCATTTCTTGCATGGGACCTAAGCATGCACCAAAGGACACAGATTTGATTTTTCAACCAATTTATATGCCTTGAGCATGTGGATGTAGTTCAAATTTGAATTATGCACATAAATGCATTGAAAACTCAGTTAATGCATAAAAATGTCCAAACGAACCCCGATATATCACAAAAATTCACACAACACTCCTTTTGTTCTATGTTGACATGAGAAAAAAAATTGAAAGCAATAAGAGGCAATGGATATCGTTTCGTCCCCAAAGGTGGAACGTTCCCAACCGAAAACCATCATGCTTGTTGTGAGAAGCTCCGGTTTGTGAGAAGCATATACCAAAACCTGCCCCAAATGGGACAAAATTTGTACCATGGCTTGTTGATGCCGCTCCATAATAGCATGCAAAGTTTCATGAATTTCAGATGAGTTTTGGATTTACTAGAATTTAAAAAGCAGGCATCTCAATGTTTTGCCGTCAATCAACGGTGCCCTGGTGTTTGAAATTCATTCCCATTTCTTGCATGGGACCTAAGCATGCACCCAAGGACACAAATTTGATTTTTCAACCAATTTATATGCACTGGAGCATGTGCATGTAGTTCAAATACGAATTATGCACATAAATGCATTGAAAACTCAGTTAATGCATAAAAATGTCCAAACGAACCAGGAAAACTCACAAAAATTCACAACACTCCTTTTGTTCTATGTTGACATGAGAAAAAAATTGAAAGCAATAAGAGGCAATGGATATCGTTTCGTCCCCAAAGGTGGAACGTTCCGAACCGAAAACCATCATGCTTGTTGTGAGAAACTCCGGTTTGTGAGAAGCATACACCCAAACCTGCCCCAAATGGGACAAAACTTGTACCATGGCTTGTTGATGCCGCTCCATAATAGCATGCCAAGTTTCATGAATTTCAGATGAGTTTTGGATTTACTAGAATTTAAAAAGCAGGCATCTCAATGTTTTGCCGTCAATCAACGGTGCCCTGGTGTTTGAAATTCATTCCCATTTCTTGCATGGGACCTAAGCATGCACCCAAGGACACAAATTTGATTTTTCAACCAATTTATATGCACTGGAGCATGTGCATGTAGTTCAAATACGAATTATGCACATAAATGCATTGAAAACTCAGTTAATGCATAAAAATGTCCAAACGAACCAGGAAAACTCACAAAAATTCACACAACACTCCTTTTGTTCTATGTTGACATGAGAAAAAAATTGAAAGCAATAAGAGGCAATGGATATCGTTTCGTCCCCAAAGGTGGAACGTTCCGAACCGAAAACCATCATGCTTGTTGTGAGAAACTCCGGTTTGTGAGAAGCATACACCCAAACCTGCCCCAAATGGGACAAAACTTGTACCACGGCATGTTGTTCCGCTCCATGATAGCATGCCAAGTTCCATGAATTTCAGACGATTTTTGGATTTACTAAAATTTAAAAACAAGGCATCTCAATGTTTTGCCGGCAATCAACGGTGCCCTGGTGTTTGAAATTTATTCCCATTTCTTGCATGGGACCTAAGCATGCACCCAAGGACACAGATTTGATTTTTCAACCAATTTATATGCCTTGAGCATGTGGATGTAGTTCAAATTTGAATTATGCACATAAATGCATTGAAAACTCAGTTAATGCATAAAAATGTCCAAACGAACCCCGATAAATCACAAAAATTCACACAACACTCCTTTTGTTCTATGTTGACATGAGAAAAAAAATTGAAAGCAATAAGAGACAATGGATATCGTTTCGTCCCCAAAGGTGGAACGTTCCCAACCGAAAACCATCATGCTTGTTGTGAGAAGCTCCGGTTTGTGAGAAGCATATACCAAAACCTGCCCCAAATGGGACAAAATTTGTACCATGGCTTGTTTATGCCGCTCCATAATAGCATGCCAAGTTTCATGAATTTCAGATGAGTTATGGATTTACTAGAATTTAAAAAGCAGGCATCTCAATGTTTTGCCGTCAATCAACGGTGCCCTGGTGTTTGAAATTCATTCCCATTTCTTGCATGGGACCTAAGCATGCACCCAAGGACACAAATTTGATTTTTCAACCAATTTATATGCACTGGAGCATGTGCATGTAGTTCAAATACGAATTATGCACATAAATGCATTGAAAACTCAGTTAATGCATAAAAATGTCCAAACGAACCAGGAAAACTCACAAAAATTCACACAACACTCCTTTTGTTCTATGTTGACATGAGAAAAAAATTGAAAGCAATAAGAGGCAATGGATATCGTTTCGTCCCCAAAGGTGGAACGTTCCGAACCGAAAACCATCATGCTTGTTGTGAGAAGCATACACCCAAACCTGCCCCAAATGGGACAAAATTTGTACCACGGCATGTTGTTCCGCTCCATGATAGCATGCCAAGTTCCATGAATTTCAGACGATTTTTGGATTTACTAAAATTTAAAAACCAGGCATCTCAATGTTTTGCCGGCAATCAACGGTGCCCTGGTGTTTGAAATTCATTCCCATTTCTTGCATGGGACCTAAGCATGCACCCAAGGACACAGATTTCATTTTTCAACCAATTTATATGAACTAGAGCATGTGCATGTAGTTCAAATTTGAATTATGCACATAAAATCATTTAAAACTCAGTTAATGCATAAAAAGTCCAAACGAACAAGGAAAACACACAAAAATTCACACAACACTCCTTTTGTTCTATGTTGACATGAGAAAAAAAATGAAAGCAATATGAGGCATTGGATATCGTTTCGTCCCCAAAGGTGGACTATTCCCAACCGAAAACCATCATGCTTGTTGTGAGAAACTCCGGTTTGTGAGAAGCATACACGCAAACCTGCCCCAAATGGGACAAAATTCGTACCACGGCATGTTGATGCCGCTCCATGATAGCATGCCAAGTTTCATGAATTTCAGAAAATTTTTGGATTTACGAGAATTTAAAAACCAGGCATCTCAATGTTTTGCCGGCAATCAACACTGCCCTGGTGTTTGAAATTCATTCCCATTTCTTGCATGGGACCTAAGCATGCACCCAAGGACATAGATTTGATTTTTCAACCAATTTATATGCCTTGAGCATGTGGATGTAGTTCAAATTTGAATTATGCACATAAATGCATTGAAAACTCAGTTAATGCATAAAAATGTCCAAACGAACCCCGATAAATCACAAAAATTCACACAACACTCCTTTTGTTCTATGTTGACATGAGAAAAAAAATTGAAAGCAATAAGAGGCAATGGATATCGTTTCGTCCCCAAAGGTGGAACGTTCCCAACCGAAAACCATCATGCTTGTTGTGAGAAGCTCCGGTTTGTGAGAAGCATATACCAAAACCTGCCCCAAATGGGACAAAATTTGTACCATGGCTTGTTGATGCCGCTCCATAATAGCATGCCAAGTTTCATGAATTTGAGACGATTTTTGGATTTACGAGAATTTAAAAACCAGGCATTTCAATGTTTTGCCGGCAATCAACGGTGCCCTAGTGTTTGAAATTCATTCCCATTTCTTGCATGGGACCTAACCATGCACCCAAGGACACAGATTTGATTTTTCAACCAATTTATATGCACTTGAGCATGTGCATGTAGTTCAGATTTGAATTATGCACATAAATGCATTGAAAACTCAGTTAATGCATAAAATGTCCAAACGAACCCCGAAATATCACAAAAATTCACACAACACTCTTGTTGTTCTATGTTGACACGAGAAAAAAATTGAAAGCAATAACAGGCAATGCATATCGTGTCGACCCCAAAGGCGGGACGGTCCCTACCAAAAACCATTATGCTTGTTGTGAGAATACCCGGTTTGTGAGAAGCATATACCCAAACCTGCCCCAAATGGGACAAAATTTGTACCACGGCATGTTGATGCCGCTCCATAATAGCATGCCAAGTTCCATGAATTTCAGACGATTTTTGGATTTACTAGAATTGAAAAACCAGGGATCTCAATATGTTGCCGGCAATCAACGGTGCCCTGGTGTTTTAAATTCATTCCCATTTCTTGCATGGGACCTAAGCATGCACCCAAGGACAGAGATTTGATTTTTCAACAAATTTATATGCACTAGAGCATGTGCATGTAGTTCAAATTTGAATTATGCACATAAATGCATTGAAAACTCAGTTAATGCATAAAAATGTCCAAACGAACCAGGAAAAATCACAAAAATTCACACAACACTCCTTTTGTTCTTTGTTGACAAGAGAAAAAAATTGAAAGCAATAAGAGGCAATGGATATCGTTTCGTCCCCAAAGGTGGAACGTTCCGAACCGAAAACCATCATGCTTGTTGTGAGAAGCTCCGGTTTGTGAGAAGCATATACGAAAACCTGCCCCAAATGGGACAAATTTTATACCATGGCTTGTTGATGCCGCTCCATAATAGCATGCCAAGTTTCATGAATTTCAGACGAGTTTTGGATTTACTAGACTTTAAAAACCAGGCATCTCAATGTTTTGCCGGCAATCAACGCTGCCCTGCTGTTTGAAATTCATTCCCATTTCTTTCATGGGACCTAAGCAAGCAGCCAAGGACACATATTTTATTTTCAACCAATTTATATGCACTTGAGGATGTGCATGTAGTTCAAATTTGAATTATGCACATAAATGCATTGAAAACTCAGTTAATGAATAAAATGTCCAAACGAACCCCGAAATATCACAAAAATTCACACAACACTCCTGTTGTTCTATCTTGACACGAGAAAAAAATTGAAAGCAATGAGAGGCCACGGGTATCGTTTCGACCCCAAAGGTGGGACGGTCCCTACCAAAAACCATTATGCTTGTTGTGAGAAGCTCCGGTTTGTGAGAAGCATATACCCAAACCTGCCCCAAATGGGACAAAATTTGTACCACGGCATGTTGATGCCGCTCCATAATAGCATGCCAAGTTCCATGAAGTTCAGACGATTTTTGGATTTACTAGAATTTAAACACCAGGCATCTCAATATTTTGCCGGCAATGAACAGTGCCCTGGTGTTTTAAATTCATTCCAATTTCTTGCATGGGACCTAAGCATGCAGCCAAGGACACAGATTTGATTTTTCAACCAATTTATATGCACTGGAGCATGTGCATGTAGTTCAAATTTGAATTATGCACATAAATGCATTGAAAACTCAGTTAATGCATAAAAATGTTCAAACGTACCAGGAAAACTCACAAAAATTCACACAACACTCCTTTTGTTCTATGTTGACATGAGAAAAAAAATTGAAAGCAATAAGAGGCAATGGATATCGTTTCGTCCCCAAAGGTGGAACGTTCCGAACCGAAAACCATCATGCTTGTTGTGAGAAACTCCGGTTTGTGAGAAGCATAAACCCAGACCTGCCCCAAATGGGACAAAATTTGTACCACGGCATGTTGATGCCGCTCCATGATAGCATGCCAAGTTCCATGAATTTCAGACGATTTTTGGATTTACTAGAATTTAAAAACCAGGCATCTCAATGTTTTGCCGGCAATCAACGGTGCCCTGGTGTTTTAAATTCATCCCCATTTCTTGCATGGGACCTGAGCATGCACCCAAGGACACAGATTTGATTTTCAACCAATTTATATGCACTGGAGCATGTGCGGGTAGTTCAAATTTGAATTATGCACATAAATGCATTGAAAATTCAGGTAATGCATAAAAATGTCCAAACGAACCAGGAAAAATCACAAAAATACACACAACACTCCATTTGTTCTATGTTGACATGAGAAAAAAAATTGAAAGCAATAAGAGGCAATGGATATCGTTTCGTCCCCAAAGGTGGAACGTTCCCAACCGAAAACCATCATGCTTGTTGTGAGAAGCTCCGGTTTGTGAGAAGCATATACCCAAACCTGCCCCAAATAGGACAAATTTTTTACCACGGCATGTTGATGCCGCTCCATGATAGCATGCCAAGTTTCATGAATTTCAGACGATTTTTGGATTTACGAGAATTTAAAAACCAGGCATGTCAATGTTTTGCCGGCAATCAACGGTGCCCTGGTGTTTGAAATTCATTCCCATTTCTTTCATGGGACCTAAGCATGCAGCCAAGGACACATATTTTATTTTTCAACCAATTTATATGCACTGGAGCATGTGGATGTAGTTCAAATTTGAATTATGCACATAAATGCATTGAAAACTCAGTTAATGCATAAAATGTCCAAACGAACCCCGAAATATCACAAAAATTCACACAACACTCCTGTTGTTCTATGTTGACACGAGAAAATAATTGAAAGCAATAAGAGGCAATGAATATCGTTTCGACCCCAAAGGTGGGATGGTCCCTACCAAAAACCATTATGCTTGTTGTGAGAAACTCCGGTTTGTGAGAAGCATATACCCAAACCTGCCCCAAATGGGACAAAATTTGTACCACGGCATTTTGATGCCGCTCCATAATAGCATGCCAAGTTCCATGAATTTCAGACGATTTTTGGATTTACTAGAATTTAAAAACCAGGCATCTCAATGTTTTGCCGGCAATCAACGGTGCCCTGGTGTTTTAAATTCATTCCCATTTCTTGTATGGGACCTAAGCATGCACCCAAGGATAGAGATTTGATTTTTCAACCAATTTATATGCACTAGAGCATGTGCATGTAGTTCAAATTTGAATTATGCACATAAAATCATTTAAAACTCAGTTAATGCATAAAAAGTCCAAACGAACCAGGAAAACACACAAAAATTCACACAACACTCCTTTTGTTCTATGTTGACACGAGAAAAAAATTGAAAGCAATAAGAGGCAATGGATATCGTTTCGACCCCAAAGGTGGGACGTTCCCTACCAAAAACCATCATGCTTGTTGTGAGAAACTCCGGTTTGTGAGAAGCATATACCCAAACCTATCCCAAATGGGACAAAATTTGTACCACGGCATGTTGATGCTGCTCCATAATAGCATGCCAAGTTGCATGAATTTCAGACGATTTTTGGATTTACTAGAATTTAAAAACCAGGCATCTCAATGTTTTGCCGGCAATCAACGGTGCCCTGGTGTTTTAAATTCATTCCCATTTCTTTCATGGGACCTAAGCATGCAGCCAAGGACACATATTTTATTTTTCAACCAATTAATCTACACTAGAGCATGTGGATGTAGTTCAAATTTGAATTATGCACATAAATGCATTGAAAACTCAGTTAATGCATAAAATGTCCGAACGAACCCCGAAATATCACAAAAATTCACACAACACTCCTGTTGTTCTATGTTGACACGAGAAAAAAATTGAAAGGAATAAGAGGCAATGGATATCGTTTCGACCCCAAAGGTGGGACGTTCCCTACCAAAAACCATCATGCTTGTTGTGAGAAACTCCGGTTTGTGAGAAGCATATACCCAAACCTGTCCCAAATGGGACAAAATTTGTACCACGGCATGTTGATGCTGCTCCATAATAGCATGCCAAGTTGCATGAATTTCAGACGATTTTTGGATTTACTAGAATTTAAAAACCAGGCATCTCAATGTTTTGCCGGCAATCAACGGTGCCCTGGTGTTTTAAATTCATTCCCATTTCTTGCATGGGACCTAAGAATGCACCAAAGGACAGAGATTTAAATTTTCAACCAATTTATATGCACTGGAGCATGTGCATGTAGTTCAAATTTGAATTATGCACATAAATGCATTAAAAATTCTGTTAATGCATAAAAATGTCCAGATGAACCCAAACCTGCCCCAAATGGGACAAAATTAGTACCACGACATGTTGATGCCGCTCCATGATA
>NC_057802.1:494551190-494551593 GCF_018294505.1 Triticum aestivum | reverse complement strand
ATTTGATTTTTCAACCAATTTATATGCACTTGAGCATGTGCATGTAGTTCAAATTTGAATTGTGCACATAAATGCATTGAAAACTTAGTTAATGCATAAAATGTCCAAACGAACCCCGAAATATCACAAAAATTCACACAACACTCCTGTTGTTCTATGTTGACACGAGAAAAAAATTGAAAGCAATAAGTGGCATTTGATATCTTTTCGTCCCCAAAGGTGGGACGGTCCCTACCAAAAACCATCATGCTTGTTGTGAGAAACTCCGGTTTGTGAGAAGCATATATCCAAACCTGCCCCAAATGGGACAAAATTTGTACCACGGCATGTTGATGCCGCTCCATGATAGCATGCCAAGTTTTATCAATTTCAGACGATTTTTGGATTTACGAGAATTTAAAAA
>NC_057802.1:494547872-494551180 GCF_018294505.1 Triticum aestivum | reverse complement strand
CATTCCCATTTCTTTCATGGGACCTAAGCATGCAGCCAAGGACAGAGATTTGATTTTTCAACCAATTTATATGCACTGGAGCATGTGGATGTAGTTCAAATTTGAATTATGCACATAATGCATTGAAATCTCAGTTAATGCCTAAAATGTCCTAACGAACACCGAAATATCACAAAAATTCACACAACACTCCCGTTGTTCTATGTTGACACGGGAAAAAAATGAAAGCAATAAGAGGCAATGGATATCGTTTCGACCCCAAAGGTGGGACGTTCCCTACCAAAAACCATCATGGTTGTTGTGAGAAGCTCCGGTTTGTGAGAAGCATATACCCAAACCTGCCCCAAATGGGACAAAATTTGTACCATGGCATGTTGATGCTGCTCCATAATAGCATGCCAAGTTCCATGAATTTCAGACGATTTTTGGATTCACTAGAATTTAAAAACCAGGCATCTCAATGTTTTGCCGGCAATCAACGGTGCCCTGGTGTTTTAAATTCATTCCCATTTCTTGCATGGGACCTAAGCATGCACCCAAGGACAGAGATTTGATTTTTCAACCAATTTATATGCACTAGAGCATGTGCATGTAGTTCAAATTTGAATTATGCACATAAATGCATTGAAAACTCAGTTAATGCATAAAAATGTCCAAACGAACCAGGAAAAATCACAAAAATACACACAACACTCCTTTTGTTCTATGTTGACATGAGAAAAAAAATTGAAAGCAATAAGAGGCAATGGATATCGTTTCCTCCCCAAAGGTGGAACGTTCCCAACCGAAACCCATCATGCTTGTTGTGAGAAGCTCCGGTTTGTGAGAAGCATATACCCAAACCTGCCCCAAATGGGACAAAATTTGTACCACGGCATGTTGATGCCGCTCCATGAAAGCATGCCAAGTTTCATGAATTTCAGACGATTTTTGGATTTACGAGAATTTAAAAACCAGGCATTTCATTGTTTTGCCGGCAATCAACGGTGCCCTGGTGTTTGAAATTCATTCCCATTTCTTTCATGGGACCTAAGCATGCAGCCAAGGACACATATTTTATTTTTCAACCAATTAATCTGCACTGGAGCATGTGGATGTAGTTCAAATTTGAATTATGCACATAAATGCATTGAAAACTCAGTTAATGCATAAAATGTCCAAACGAACCCCGAAATATCACAAAAATTCACACAACACTCCTGTTGTTCTATGTTGACACGAGAAAAAAATTGAAAGCAATAAGAGGCAATGGATATCGTTTCGACCCCAAAGGTGGGACGTTCCCTACCAAAAACCATCATGCTTGTTGTGAGAAACTCCGGTTTGTGAGAAGCATATACCCAAACCTGTCCCAAATGGGACAAAATTTGTACCACGACATGTTGATGCTGCTCCATAATAGCATGCCAAGTTGCATGAAAATCGGACGATTTTTGGATTTACTAGAATTTAAAAACCAGGCATCTCAATGTTTTGCCGGCAATCAACGGTGCCCTGGTGTTTTAAATTCATTCCCATTTCTTCCATGGGACCTAAGAATGCACCCAAGGACAGAGATTTAAATTTTCAACCAATTTATATGCACTGGAGCATGTGCATGTAGTTCAAATTTGAATTATGCACATAAATGCATTAAAAATTCTGTTAATGCATAAAAATGTCCAGATGAACCCAAACCTGCCCCAAATGGGACAAAATTAGTACCACGACATGTTGATGCCGCTCCATGATAGCATGCCAAGTTTCATGAATTTCAGACGATTTTAGGATTTAGGAGAATTTAAAAACCAGTCATCTCAATGTTTTGCCGGCAATCAACTGTGCCCTGGTGTTTGAAATTCATTCCCATTGCTTGCATGGGACCTAAGCATGCACCCAAGGACACAGATTTGATTTTTCAACCAATTTATATGCACTTGAGCATGTGCATGTAGTTCAAATTTGAATTGTGCACATAAATGCATTGAAAACTTAGTTAATGCATAAAATGTCCAAACGAACCCCGAAATATCACAAAAATTCACACAACACTCCTGTTGTTCTATGTTGACACGAGAAAAAAATTGAAAGCAATAAGTGGCATTTGATATCTTTTCGTCCCCAAAGGTGGGACGGTCCCTACCAAAAACCATCATGCTTGTTGTGAGAAACTCCGGTTTGTGAGAAGCATATATCCAAACCTGCCCCAAATGGGACAAAATTTGTACCACGGCATGTTGATGCCGCTCCATGATAGCATGCCAAGTTTTATCAATTTCAGACGATTTTTGGATTTACGAGAATTTAAAAACCAGGCATCTCAATGTTTTGCCGGCAATCAACGGAGCCCTGGTGTTTTAAATGCATTCCCATTTCTTTCATGGGACCTAAGCATGCAGCCAAGGACAGAGATTTGATTTTTCAACCAATTTATATGCACTGGAGCATGTGGATGTAGTTCAAATTTGAATTATGCACATAATGCATTGAAATCTCAGTTAATGCCTAAAATGTCCTAACGAACACCGAAATATCACAAAAATTCACACAACACTCCCGTTGTTCTATGTTGACACGGGAAAAAAATGAAAGCAATAAGAGGCAATGGATATCGTTTCGACCCCAAAGGTGGGACGTTCCCTACCAAAAACCATCATGGTTGTTGTGAGAAGCTCCGGTTTGTGAGAAGCATATACCCAAACCTGCCCCAAATGGGACAAAATTTGTACCATGGCATGTTGATGCTGCTCCATAATAGCATGCCAAGTTCCATGAATTTCAGACGATTTTTGGATTCACTAGAATTTAAAAACCAGGCATCTCAATGTTTTGCCGGCAATCAACGGTGCCCTGGTGTTTTAAATTCATTCCCATTTCTTGCATGGGACCTAAGCATGCACCCAAGGACAGAGATTTGATTTTTCAACCAATTTATATGCACTAGAGCATGTGCATGTAGTTCAAATTTGAATTATGCACATAAATGCATTGAAAACTCAGTTAATGCATAAAAATGTCCAAACGAACCAGGAAAAATCACAAAAATACACACAACACTCCTTTTGTTCTATGTTGACATGAGAAAAAAAATTGAAAGCAATAAGAGGCAATGGATATCGTTTCCTCCCCAAAGGTGGAACGTTCCCAACCGAAACCCATCATGCTTGTTGTGAGAAGCTCCGGTTTGTGAGAAGCATATACCCAAACCTGCCCCAAATGGGACAAAATTTGTACCACGGCATGTTGATGCCGCTCCATGAAAGCATGCCAAGTTTCATGAATTTCAGACGATTTTTGGATTTACGAGAATTTAAAAACCAGGCATTTCA
>NC_057802.1:494509179-494546811 GCF_018294505.1 Triticum aestivum | reverse complement strand
AATTAGTACCACGACATGTTGATGCCGCTCCATGATAGCATGCCAAGTTTCATGAATTTCAGACGATTTTAGGATTTAGGAGAATTTAAAAACCAGTCATCTCAATGTTTTGCCGGCAATCAACTGTGCCCTGGTGTTTGAAATTCATTCCCATTGCTTGCATGGGACCTAAGCATGCACCCAAGGACACATATTTGATTTTTCAACCAATTTATATGCACTTGAGCATGTGCATGTAGTTCAAATTTGAATTGTGCACATAAATGCATTGAAAACTTAGTTAATGCATAAAATGTCCAAACGAACCCCGAAATATCACAAAAATTCACACAACACTCCTGTTGTTCTATGTTGACACGAGAAAAAAATTGAAAGCAATAAGTGGCATTTGATATCTTTTCGTCCCCAAAGGTGGGACGGTCCCTACCAAAAACCATCATGCTTGTTGTGAGAAACTCCGGTTTGTGAGAAGCATATATCCAAACCTGCCCCAAATGGGACAAAATTTGTACCACGGCATGTTGATGCCGCTCCATGATAGCATGCCAAGTTTTATCAATTTCAGACGATTTTTGGATTTACGAGAATTTAAAAAGCAGGCATCTCTATGTTTTGCCGGCAATCAACGGAGCCCTGGTGTTTTAAATTCATTCCCATTTCTTTCATGGGACCTAAGCATGCAGCCAAGGACAGAGATTTGATTTTTCAACCAATTTATATGCACTGGAGCATGTGGATGTAGTTCAAATTTGAATTATGCACATAATGCATTGAAATCTCAGTTAATGCCTAAAATGTCCTAACGAACACCGAAATATCACAAAAATTCACACAACACTCCCGTTGTTCTATGTTGACACGGGAAAAAAATGAAAGCAATAAGAGGCAATGGATATCGTTTCGACCCCAAAGGTGGGACGTTCCCTACCAAAAACCATCATGGTTGTTGTGAGAAGCTCCGGTTTGTGAGAAGCATATACCCAAACCTGCCCCAAATGGGACAAAATTTGTACCATGGCATGTTGATGCTGCTCCATAATAGCATGCCAAGTTCCATGAATTTCAGACGATTTTTGGATTCACTAGAATTTAAAAACCAGGCATCTCAATGTTTTGCCGGCAATCAACGGTGCCCTGGTGTTTTAAATTCATTCCCATTTCTTGCATGGGACCTAAGCATGCACCCAAGGACAGAGATTTGATTTTTCAACCAATTTATATGCACTAGAGCATGTGCATGTAGTTCAAATTTGAATTATGCACATAAATGCATTGAAAACTCAGTTAATGCATAAAAATGTCCAAACGAACCAGGAAAAATCACAAAAATACACACAACACTCCTTTTGTTCTATGTTGACATGAGAAAAAAAATTGAAAGCAATAAGAGGCAATGGATATCGTTTCCTCCCCAAAGGTGGAACGTTCCCAACCGAAACCCATCATGCTTGTTGTGAGAAGCTCCGGTTTGTGAGAAGCATATACCCAAACCTGCCCCAAATGGGACAAAATTTGTACCACGGCATGTTGATGCCGCTCCATGAAAGCATGCCAAGTTTCATGAATTTCAGACGATTTTTGGATTTACGAGAATTTAAAAACCAGGCATTTCAATGTTTTGCCGGCAATCAACGGTGCCCTGGTGTTTGAAATTCATTCCCATTTCTTTCATGGGACCTAAGCATGCAGCCAAGGACACATATTTTATTTTTCAACCAATTAATCTGCACTGGAGCATGTGGATGTAGTTCAAATTTGAATTATGCACATAAATGCATTGAAAACTCAGTTAATGCATAAAATGTCCAAACGAACCCCGAAATATCACAAAAATTCACACAACACTCCTGTTGTTCTATGTTGACACGAGAAAAAAATTGAAAGCAATAAGAGGCAATGGATATCGTTTCGACCCCAAAGGTGGGACGTTCCCTACCAAAAACCATCATGCTTGTTGTGAGAAACTCCGGTTTGTGAGAAGCATATACCCAAACCTGCCCCAAATGGGACAAAATTTGTACCACGGCAAGTTGATGCTGCTCCATAATAGCATGCCAAGTTGCATGAATTTCAGACAATTTTTGGATTTACTAGAATTTAAAAACCAGGCATCTCAATGTTTTGCCGGCAATCAACGGTGCCCTGGTGTTTTAAATTCATTCCCATTTCTTGCATGGGACCTAAGAATGCATCCAAGGACAGAGATTTATTTTTTCAACCAAATTATATGCACTGGAGCATGTGCATGTAGTTCAAATTTGAATTATGCACATAAATGCATTAAAAATTTTGTTAATGCATAAAAATGTCCAGATGAACCAGGAAAAATCACAAAAATTCACAGAACACTCCTTTTGTTCTATGTTGACATGAGAAAAAAAATTGAAAGCAATAAGAGGCAATGGATATCGTTTCGTCCCCAAAGGTGGAACGTTCCCAACCGAAAACCATCATGCTTGTTGTGAGAAGCTCCGGTTTGTGAGAAGCATATACCCAAACCTGCCCCAAATGGGACAAAATTAGTACCACGCCATGTTGATGCCGCTCCATGATAGCATGCCAAGTTTCATGAATTTCAGACGATTTTAGGATTTAGGAGAATTTAAAAACCAGGCATCTCAATGTTTTGCCGGCAATCAACTGTGCCCTGCTGTTTGAAATTCATTCCCATTGCTTGCATGGGACCTAAGCATGCACCCAAGGACACAGATTTGATTTTTCAACCAATTTATATGCACTTGCGCATGTGCATGTAGTTCAAATTTGAATTATGCACATAAATGCATTGAAAACTCAGTTAATGCATAAAATGTCCAAACGAACCCCGAAATATCACAAAAATTCACACAACACTCCTGTTGTTCTATGTTGACACGAGAAAAAAATTGAAAGCAATAAGAGGCAACGGATATCGTTTCGACCCCATAGGTGGGGCGTTCCCTACCAAAAACCATCATGCTTGTTGTGAGAAACTCCGGTTTGTGAGAAGCATATACCCAAACCTGCCCCAAATGGGAGAAAATTTGTACCACGGCATGTTGATGCAGCTCCATAATAGCATGCCAAGTTCCATGAATTTCAGACGATTTTTGGATTTACTAGATATTAAAAAGCAGGCATCTCAATGTTTTGCCGGCAATCAACGGTGCCCTGGTGTTTGAAATTCATTCCCATTTCTTGCATGGGACCTAAGCATGCACCCAAGGACATAGATTTGATTTTTCAACCAATTACATGCACTTGAGCATGTGCATGTAGTTCAAATTTGAATTATGCACATAAATGCATTGAAAACTCAGTTAATGCATAAAATGTCCAAACGAACCCCGAAATATCACAAAAATTCACACAACACTCCTGTTGTTCTATGTTGACACGAGAAAAAAATTGAAAGCAATAAGAGGCAATGAATATCGTTTCGACCCCAAAGGTGGGATGGTCCCTACCAAAAACCATTATGCTTGTTGTGAGAAACTCCGGTTTGTGAGAAGCATATACCCAAACCTGCCCCAAATGGGACAAAATTTGTACCACGGCATGTTGATGCCGCTCCATAATAGCATGCCAAGTTCCATGAATTTCAGACGATTTTTGGATTTACTAGAACTTAAAAACCAGGCATCTCAATGTTTTGCCGGCAATCAACGGTGCCCTGGTGTTTTAAATTCATTCCCATTTCTTGCATGGGACCTAAGCATGCACCCAAGGACAGAGATTTGATTTTTCAACCAATTTATATGCACTGGAGCATGTGCATGTAGTTCAAATTTGAATTATGCACAAAAATGCATTGAAAAATCAGTTAATGCATAAAAATGTCCAAACGAACCAGGAAAAATCACAAAAATACACACAACACTCCTTTTGTTCTATGTTGACATGAGAAAAAAAAATTGAAAGCAATAAGAGGCAATGGATATCGTTTCGTCCCCAAAGGTGGAACGTTCCCAACCGAAAACAATCATGCTTCTTGTGAGAAGCTCCGGTTTGTGAGAAGCATATACCCAAACCTGCCCCAAATGGGACAAAATTTGTACCACGGCACGTTGATGCCGCTCCATGATAGCATGCCAAGTTTCATGAATTTCAGACGACTTTTGGATTTACGAGAATTTAAAAACCAGGCATGTCAATGTTTTGCCGGCAATCAACGGTGCCCTGGTGTTTGAAATTCATTCCCATTTCTTTCATTGGACCTAAGCATGCAGCCAAGGACACATATTTTATTTTTCAACCAATTTATATGCACTGGAGCATGTGGATGAAGTTCAAATTTGAATTATGCACATAAATGCATTGAAAACTCAGTTAATGCATAAAATGTCCAAACGAACCCCGAAATATCACAAAAATTCACACAACACTCCTGTTGTTCTATGTTGACACGAGAAAAAAGTTGAAAGCAATAAGAGGCAATGGATATCGTTTCGAGCCCAAAGGTGGGACGTTCCCTACCAAAAACCATCATGCCTGTTGTGAGAAACTCCGGTTTGTGAGAAGCATATACCCAAACCTGCCCGAAATGGGACAAAATTTGTACCACGGCATGTTGATGCTGCTCCATAATAGCATGCCAAGTTGCATGAATTTCAGACGATTTTTGGATTTACTAGAATTTAAAAACAAGGCATCTCAATGTTTTGCCGGCAATCAACGGTGCCCTGGTGTTTTAAATTCATTCCCATTTCTTGCATGGGACCTAAGAATGCACCCAAGGACAGAGATTTAATTTTTCAACCAATTTATATGCACTGGAGCATGTGCATGTAGTTCAAATTTGAATTATGCACATAAATGCATTAAAAATTCTGTTAATGCATAAAAATGTCCAGATGAACCAGGAAAAATCACAAAAATTCACAGAACACTCCTTTTGTTCTATGTTGACATGAGAAAAAAAATTGAAAGCAATAAGAGGCAATGGATATCGTTTCGTCCCCAAAGGTGGAACGTTCCCAACCGAAAACCATCATGCTTGTTGTGAGAAGCTCCGGTTTGTGAGAAGCATATACCCAAACCTGCCACAAATGGGACAAAATTAGTACCACGACATGTTGATGCCGCTCCATGATAGCATGCCAAGTTTCATGAATTTCAGACGATTTTAGGATTTAGGAGAATTTAAAAACCAGGCATCTCAATGTTTTGCCGGCAATCAACTGTGCCCTGGTGTTTGAAATTCATTCCCATTGCTTGCATGGGACCTAAGCATGCACCCAAGGACACAGATTTGATTTTTCAACCAATTTATATGCACTGGAGCATGTGCATGTAGTTCAAATTTGAATTATGCACATAATGCATTGAAAACTCAGTTAATGCCTAAAATGTCCAAACGAACACCGAAAAATCACAAAAATTCACACAACACTCCCGTTGTTCTATGTTGACACGGGAAAAAAATGAAAGCAATAAGAGGCAATGGATATCTTTTCGACCCCAAAGGTGGGACGTACCCTACCAAAAACCATCATGGTTGTTGTGAGAAGCTCCGGTTTGTGAGAAGCATATACCCAAACCTGCCCCAAATGGGACAAAATTTGTACCACGGCACGTTGATGCCGCTCCATGATAGCATGCCAAGTTTCATGAATTTCAGACGATTTTTGGATTTACGAGAATTTAAAAACCAGGCATGTCAATGTTTTGCCGGCAATCAACGGTGCCCTGGTGTTTGAAATTCATTCCCATTTCTTTCATTGGACCTAAGCATGCAGCCAAGGACACATATTTTATTTTTCAACCAATTTATATGCACTGGAGCATGTGGATGTAGTTCAAATTTGAATTATGCACATAAATGCATTGAAAACTCAGTTAATGCATAAAATGTCCAAACGAACCCCGAAATATCACAAAAATTAACACAACACTCCTGTTGTTCTATGTTGACACGAGAAAAAAATTGAAAGCAATAAGAGGCAATGGATATCGTTTCGACCCCAAAGGTGGGACGTTCCCTACCAAAAACCATCATGCTTGTTGTGAGAAACTCCGGTTTGTGAGAAGCATATACCCAAACCTGCCCGAAATGGGACAAAATTTGTACCACGGCATGTTGATGCTGCTCCATAATAGCATGACAAGTTGCATGAATTTCAGACGATTTTTGGATTTACTAGAATTTAAAAACCAGGCATCTCAATGTTTTGCCGGCAATCAACGGTGCCCTGGTGTTTTAAATTCATTCCCATTTCTTGCATGGGACCTAAGAATGCACCCAAGGACAGAGATTTAATTTTTCAACCAATTTATATGCACTGGAGCATGTGCATGTAGTTCAAATTTGAATTATGCACATAAATGCATTAAAAATTCTGTTAATGCATAAAAATGTCCAGATGAACCAGGAAAAATCACAAAAATTCACAGAACACTCCTTTTGTTCTATGTTGACATGAGAAAAAAAATTGAAAGCAATAAGAGGCAATGGATATCGTTTCGTCCCCAAAGGTGGAACGTTCCCAACCGAAAACCATCATGCTTGTTGTGAGAAGCTCCGGTTTGTGAGAAGCATATACCCAAACCTGCCACAAATGGGACAAAATTAGTACCACGACATGTTGATGCCGCTCCATGATAGCATGCCAAGTTTCATGAATTTCAGACGATTTTAGGATTTAGGAGAATTTAAAAACCAGGCATCTCAATGTTTTGCCGGCAATCAACTGTGCCCTGGTGTTTGAAATTCATTCCCATTGCTTGCATGGGACCTAAGCATGCACCCAAGGACACAGATTTGATTTTTCAACCAATTTATATGCACTGGAGCATGTGCATGTAGTTCAAATTTGAATTATGCACATAATGCATTGAAAACTCAGTTAATGCCTAAAATGTCCAAACGAACACCGAAAAATCACAAAAATTCACACAACACTCCCGTTGTTCTATGTTGACACGGGAAAAAAATGAAAGCAATAAGAGGCAATGGATATCTTTTCGACCCCAAAGGTGGGACGTACCCTACCAAAAACCATCATGGTTGTTGTGAGAAGCTCCGGTTTGTGAGAAGCATATACCCAAACCTGCCCCAAATGGGACAAAATTTGTACCACGGCACGTTGATGCCGCTCCATGATAGCATGCCAAGTTTCATGAATTTCAGACGATTTTTGGATTTACGAGAATTTAAAAACCAGGCATGTCAATGTTTTGCCGGCAATCAACGGTGCCCTGGTGTTTGAAATTCATTCCCATTTCTTTCATTGGACCTAAGCATGCAGCCAAGGACACATATTTTATTTTTCAACCAATTTATATGCACTGGAGCATGTGGATGTAGTTCAAATTTGAATTATGCACATAAATGCATTGAAAACTCAGTTAATGCATAAAATGTCCAAACGAACCCCGAAATATCACAAAAATTCACACAACACTCCTGTTGTTCTATGTTGACACGAGAAAAAAATTGAAAGCAATAAGAGGCAATGGATATCGTTTCGACCCCAAAGGTGGGACGTTCCCTACCAAAAACCATCATGCTTGTTGTGAGAAACTCCGGTTTGTGAGAAGCATATACCCAAACCTGCCCGAAATGGGACAAAATTTGTACCACGGCATGTTGATGCTGCTCCATAATAGCATGCCAAGTTGCATGAATTTCAGACGATTTTTGGATTTACTAGAATTTAAAAACCAGGCATCTCAATGTTTTGCCGGCAATCAACGGTGCCCTGGTGTTTTAAATTCATTCCCATTTCTTGCATGGGACCTAAGAATGCACCCAAGGACAGAGATTTAATTTTTCAACCAATTTATATGCACTGGAGCATGTGCATGTAGTTCAAATTTGAATTATGCACATAAATGCATTAAAAATTCTGTTAATGCATAAAAATGTCCAGATGAACCAGGAAAAATCACAAAAATTCACAGAACACTCCTTTTGTTCTATGTTGACATGAGAAAAAAATTGAAAGCAATAAGAGGCAATGGATATCGTTTCGTCCCCAAAGGTGGAACGTTCCCAACCGAAAACCATCATGCTTGTTGTGAGAAGCTCCGGTTTGTGAGAAGCATATACCCAAACCTGCCACAAATGGGACAAAATTAGTACCACGACATGTTGATGCCGCTCCATGATAGCATGCCAAGTTTCATGAATTTCAGACGATTTTAGGATTTAGGAGAATTTAAAAACCAGGCATGTCAATGTTATGCCGGCAATCAACTGTGCCCTGGTGTTTGAAATTCATTCCCATTGCTTGCATGGGACCTAAGCATGCACCCAAGGACACAGATTTGATTTTTCAACCAATTTATATGCACTTGAGCATGTGCATGTAGTTCAAATTTGAATTGTGCACATAAATGCATTGAAAACTTAGTTAATGCATAAAATGTCCAAACTAACCCTGAAATATCACAAAAATTCACACAACACTCCTGTTGTTCTATGTTGACACGAGAAAATATTGAAAGCAATAAGTGGCATTGGATATCTTTTCGTCCCCAATGGTGGGACGGTCCCTACCAAAAACCATCATGCTTGTTCTGAGAAACTCCGGTTTGTGAGAAGCATATATCCAAACCTGCCCCAAATGGGACAAAATTTGTACCACGGCATGTTGATGCCGCTCCATGATAGCATGCCAAGTTTCATGAATTTCAGACGATTTTTGGATTTACGAGAATTTAAAAACCAGGCATCTCAATGTTTTGCCGGCAATCAACGGAGCCCTGGTGTTTTAAATTCATTCCCATTTCTTTCATGGGACCTAAGCATGCAGCCAAGGACAGAGATTTGATTTTTCAACCAATTTATATGCAATGGAGCATGTGGATGTAGTTCAAATTTGAATTATGCACATAATGCATTGAAAACTCAGTTAATGCCTAAAATGTCCAAACGAACACCGAAATATCACAAAAATTCACACAACACTCCCGTTGTTCTATGTTGACACGGGAAAATAATGAAAGCAATAAGAGGCAATGGATATCGTTTCGACCCCAAAGGTGGGACGTTCCCTACCAAAAACCATCATGGTTGTTGTGAGAAGCTCCGGTTTGTGAGAAGTATATACCCAAACCTGCCCCAAATGGGACAAAATTTGTACCATGGCATGTTGATGCTGCTCCATAATAGCATGCCAAGTTCCATGAATTTCAGACGATTTTTGGATTCACTAGAATTTAAAAACCAGGCATCTCAATGTTTTGCCGGCAATCAACGGCGCCCTGGTGTTTTAAATTCATTCCCATTTCTTGCATGGGACCTAAGAATGCACCCAAGGACAGAGATTTAATTTTTCAACCAATTTATATGCACTGGAGCATGTGCATGTAGTCCAAATTTGAATTATGCACATAAATGCATTGAAAACTCTGTTAATGCATAAAAATGTCCAGATGAACCAGGAAAAATCACAAAAATTCACACAACACTCCTTTTGTTCTATGTTGACATGAGAAAAAAAATTGAAAGCAATAAGAGGCAACGGATATCGTTTCGTCCCCAAAGGTGGAACGTTCCCAACCGAAAACCATCATGCTTGTTGTGAGAAGCTCCGGTTTGTGAGAAGCATATACCGAAACCTGCCCCAAATGGGACAAAATTAGTACCACGACATGTTGATGCCGCTCCATGATAGCATGCCAAGTTTCATGAATTTCAGACGATTTTAGAATTTAGGAGAATTTAAAAACCAGGCATCTCAATGTTTTGCCTGCAATCAACGGTGCCCTGGTGTTTGAAATTCATTCCCATTTCATGCATGGAACCTAAGCATGCACCCAAGTACACAGATTTGATTTTTCAACCAATTTATATGTAGTTGAGCATGTGCATGTAGTTCAAATTTGAATTGTGCACATAAATGCATTGAAAACTCAGTTAATGCATAAAATGTCCAAACGAACCGCGAAATATCACAAAAATTCACACAACACTCCTGTTGTTCTATGTTGACACGAGAAAAAAATTGAAAGCAATAAGTGGCAATGGATATCGTTTCGACCCCAAAGGTGGGACGTTCCCTACCAAAAACCATCATGCTTGTTGTGAGAAACTCCGGTTTGTGAGAAGCATATATCCAAACCTGCGCCAAATGGGACAAAATTTGTACCACGGCATGTTGATGCCGCTCCATGATAGCATGCCAAGTTTCATGAATTTCAGACGATTTTTGGATTTACGAGAATTTAAAAACCAGGCATCTCAATGTTTTGCCGGCAATCAACGGAGCCCTGGTGTTTTAAATTCATTCCCATTTCTTTCATGGGTCCTAAGCATGCAGCCAAGGACAGAGATTTGATTTTTCAACCAATTTATATGCAATGGAGCATGTGGATGTAGTTCAAATTTGAATTATGCACATAATGCATTGAAAACTCAGTTAATGCCTAAAATGTCCAAACGAACACCGAAATATCACAAAAATTCACACAACACTCCCGTTGTTCTATGTTGGCACGGGAAAATAATGAAAGCAATAAGAGGCAATGGATATCGTTTCGACCCCAAAGGTGGGACGTTCCCTACCAAAAACCATCATGGTTGTTGTGAGAAGCTCCGGTTTGTGAGAAGTATATACCCAAACCTGCCCCAAATGGGACAAAATTGGTACCATGGCATGTTGATGCTGCTCCATAGTAGCATGCCAAGTTCCATGAATTTCAGCCGATTTTTGGATTCACTAGAATTTAAAAACCAGGCATCTCAATGTTTTGCCGGCAATCAACGGCGCCCTGGTGTTTTAAATTCATTCCCATTTCTTGCATGGGACCTAAGAATGCACCCAAGGACAGAGATTTAATTTTTCAACCAATTTATATGCACTGGAGCATGTGCATGTAGTCCAAATTTGAATTATGCACATAAATGCATTGAAAACTCTGTTAATGCATAAAAATGTCCAGATGAACCAGGAAAAATCACAAAAATTCACACAACACTCCTTTTGTTCTATGTTGACATGAGAAAAAAAATTGAAAGCAATAAGAGGCAACGGATATCGTTTCGTCCCCAAAGGTGGAACGTTCCCAACCGAAAACCATCATGCTTCTTGTGAGAAGCTCCGGTTTGTGAGAAGCATATACCCAAACCTGCCCCAAATGGGACAAAATTAGTACCACGACATGTTGATGCCGCTCCATGATAGCATGCCAAGTTTCATGAATTTCAGACGATTTTAGAATTTAGGAGAATTTAAAAACCAGGCATCTCAATGTTTTGCCTGCAATCAACGGTGCCCTGGTGTTTGAAATTCATTCCCATTTCATGCATGGGACCTAAGCATGCACCCAAGTACACAGATTTGATTTTTCAACCAATTTATATGTAGTTGAGCATGTGCATGTAGTTCAAATTTGAATTGTGCACATAAATGCATTGAAAACTCAGTTAATGCATAAAATGTCCAAACGAACCGCGAAATATCACAAAAATTCACACAACACTCCTGTTGTTCTATGTTGACACGAGAAAAAAATTGAAAGCAATAAGTGGCAATGGATATCGTTTCGACCCCAAAGGTGGGACGTTCCCTACCAAAAACCATCATGCTTGTTGTGAGAAACTCCGGTTTGTGAGAAGCATATATCCAAACCTGCCCCAAATGGGACAAAATTTGTACCACGGCATGTTGATGCCGCTCCATGATAGCATGCCAAGTTTCATCAATTTCAGACGATTTTTGGATTTACGAGAATTTAAAAACCAGGCATCTCAATGTTTTGCCGGCAATCAACGGAGCCCTGGTGTTTTAAATTCATTCCCATTTCTTTCATGGGTCCTAAGCATGCAGCCAAGGACAGAGATTTGATTTTTCAACCAATTTATATGCACTGGAGCATGTGGATGTGTTCAAATTTGAATTATGCACATAATGCATTGAAAACTCAGTTAATGCCTAAAATGTCCAAACGAACACCGAAATATCACAAAAATTCACACAACACTCCCGTTGTTCTATGTTGAGACGGGAAAAAAATGAAAGCAATAAGAGGCAATGGATATCGTTTCGACCCCAAAGGTGGGACGTTCGCTACGAAAAACCATCATGGTTGTTGTGAGAAGCTCCGGTTTGTGAGAAGCATATACCCAAACCTGCCCCAAATGGGACAAAATTTGTACCATGGCATGTTGATGCTGCTCCATAATAGCATGCCAAGTTCCATGAATTTCAGACGATTTTTGGATTCACTATCATTTAAAAACCAGGCATCTCAATGTTTTGCCGGCAATCAACGGTGCCCTGGTGTTTTAAATTCATTCCCATTTCTTGCATGGGACCTAAGAATGCACCCAAGGACAGAGATTTAATTTTTCAACCAATTTATATGCACTGGAGCTTGTGCATGTAGTCCAAATTTGAATTATGCACATAAATGCATTGAAAACTCTGTTAATGCATAAAAATGTCCAGATGAACCAGGAAAAATCACAAAAATTCACACAACACTCCTTTTGTTCTATGTTGACATGAGAACAAAAATTGAAAGCAATAAGAGGCAACGGATATCGTTTCGTCCCCAAAGGTGGAACGTTCCCAACCGAAAACCATCATGCTTGTTGTGAGAAGCTCCGGTTTGTGAGAAGCATATACCCAAACCTGCCCCAAATGGGACAAAATTAGTACCACGACATGTTGATGCCGCTCCATGATAGCATGCCAAGTTTCATGAATTTCAGACGATTTTAGAATTTAGGAGAATTTAAAAACCAGGCATCTCAATGTTTTGCCTGCAATCAACGGTGCCCTGGTGTTTGAAATTCATTCCCATTTCTTGCATGGGACCTAAGCATGCACCCAAGGACACAGATTTGATTTTTCAACCAATTTATATGCACTGGAGCATGTGGATGTAGTTCAAATTTGAATTATGCACATAAATGCATTGAAAACTCAGTTAATGCATAAAATGTCCAAACGAACCCCGAAATATCACAAAAATTCACACAACACTCCTGTTGTTCTATGTGGACACGAGAAAAAAATTGAAAGCAATAAGAGGCAATGGATATCGTTTCGACCCCAAAGGTGGGACGTTCCCTACCAAAAACCATCATGCTTGTTGTGAGAAACTCCGGTTTGTGAGAAGCATATACCCAAACCTGCCCCAAATGGGACAAAATTTGTACCACGGCATGTTGATGCTGCTCCATAATAGCATGCCAAGTTGCATGAATTTCAGACGATTTTTGGATTTACTAGAATTTAAAAACCAGGCATCTCAATGTTTTGCCGGCAATCAACGGTGCCCTGGTGTTTTAAATTCATTCCCATTTCTTGCATGGGACCTAAGAATGCACCCAAGGACAGAGATTTAATTTTTCAACCAATTTATATGCACTGGAGCATGTGCATGTAGTTCAAATTTGAATTATGCACATAAATGCATTAAAAATTCTGTTAATGCATAAAAATGTCCAGATGAACCAGGAAAAATCACAAAAATTCACAGAACACTCCTTTTGTTCTATGTTGACATGAGAAAAAAAATTGAAAGCAATAAGAGGCAATGGATATCGTTTCGTCCCCAAAGGTGGAACGTTCCCAACCGAAAACCATCATGCTTGTTGTGAGAAGCTCCGGTGTGTGAGAAGCATATACCCAAACCTGCCACAAATGGGACAAAATTAGTACCACGACATATTGATGCCGCTCCATGATAGCATGCCAAGTTTCATGAATTTCAGACGATTTTAGGATTTAGGAGAATTTAAAAACCAGGCATCTCAATGTTTTGCCGGCAATCAACTGTGCCCTGGTGTTTGAAATTCATTCCCATTGCTTGCATGGGACCTAAGCATGCACCCAAGGACACATATTTGATTTTTCAACCAATTTATATGCACTTGAGCGTGTGCATTTAGTTCAAATTTGAATTGTGCACATAAATGCATTGAAAACTTAGTTAATGCATCAAATGTCCAAACTAACCCCGAAATATGACAAAAATTCACACAACACTCCTGTTGTTCTATGTTGACACGAGAAAATATTGAAAGCAATAAGTGGCATTGGATATCTTTTCGTCCCCAAAGGTGGGACGGTCCCTACCAAAAACCATCATGCTTGTTGTGAGAAACTCCGGTTTGTGAGAAGCATATATCCAAACCTGCCCCAAATGGGAGAAAATTTGTACCACGGCATGTTGATGCCGCTCCATGATAGCATGCCAAGTTTCATCAATTTCAGACGATTTTTGGATTTACGAGAATTTAAAAACCAGGCATCTCAATGTTTTGCCGGCAATCAACGGAGCCCTGGTGTTTTAAATTCATTCCCATTTCTTTCATGGGACCTAAGCATGCAGCCAAGGACAGAGATTTGATTTTTCAACCAATTTATATGCACTGGAGCATGTGGATGTAGTTCAAATTTGAATTATGCACATAATGCATTGAAAACTCAGTTAATGCCTAAAATGTCCAAACGAACACCGAAATATCACAAAAATTCACACAACACTCCCGTTGTTCTATGTTGACACGGGAAAATAATGAAAGCAATAAGAGGCAATGGATATCGTTTCGACCCCAAAGGTGGGACGTTCCCTACCAAAAACCATCATGGTTGTTGTGAGAAGCTCCGGTTTGTGAGAAGTATATACCCAAACCTGCCCCAAATGGGACAAAATTTGTACCATGGCATGTTGATGCTGCTCCATAATAGCATGCCAAGTTCCATGAATTTCAGACGATTTTTGGATTCACTAGAATTTAAAAACAAGGCATCTCAATGTTTTGCCGGCAATCAACGGTGCCCTGGTGTTTTAAATTCATTCCCATTTCTTGCAAGGGACCTAAGAATGCACCCAAGGACAGAGATTTAATTTTTCAACCAATTTATATGCACTGGAGCATGTGCATGTAGTCCAAATTTGAATTATGCACATAAATGCATTGAAAACTCTGTTAATGCATAAAAATGTCCAGATGAACCCGGAAAAATCACAAAAATTCACACAACACTCCTTTTGTTCTATGTTGACATGAGAAAAAAAATTGAAAGCAATAAGAGGCAACGGATATCGTTTCGTCCCCAAAGGTGGAACGTTCCCAACCGAAAACCATCATGCTTGTTGTGAGAAGCTCCGGTTTGTGAGAAGCATATACCCAAACCTGCCCCAAATGGGACAAAATTAGTACCACGACATGTTGATGCCGCTCCATGATAGCATGCCAAGTTTCATGAATTTCAGACGATTTTAGAATTTAGGAGAATTTAAAAACCAGGCATCTCAATGTTTTGCCTGCAATCAACGGTGCCCTGGTGTTTGAAATTCATTCCCATTTCATGCATGGGACCTAAGCATGCACCCAAGTACACAGATTTGATTTTTCAACCAATTTATATGCACTTGAGCATGTGCATGTAGTTCAAATTTGAATTGTGCACATAAATGCATTGAAAACTCAGTTAATGCATAAAATGTCCAAACGAACCCCGATATATCACAAAAATTCACACAACACTCCTGTTGTTCTATGTTGACACGAGAAAAAAATTGAAAGCAATAAGTGGCAATGGATATCGTTTCGACCCCAAAGGTGGGACGTTCCCTACCAAAAACCATCATGCTTGTTGTGAGAAACTCCGGTTTGTGAGAAGCATATATCCAAACCTGCCCCAAATGGGACAAAATTTGTACCACGGCATGTTGATGCCGCTCCATGATAGCATGCCAAGTTTCATCAATTTCAGACGATTTTTGGATTTACGAGAATTTAAAAACCAGGCATCTCAATGTTTTGCCGGCAATCAACGGAGCCCTGGTGTTTTAAATTCATTCCCATTTCTTTCATGGGACCTAAGCATGCAGCCAAGGACAGAGATTTGATTTTTCAACCAATTTATATGCACTGGAGCATGTGGATGTAGTTCAAATTTGAATTATGCACATAATGTATTGAAAACTCAGTTAATGCCTAAAATGTCCAAACGAACACCGAAATATCACAAAAATTCACACAACACTCCCGTTGTTCTATGTTGAGACGGGAAAAAAATGAAAGCAATAAGAGGCAATGGATATCGTTTCGACCCCAAAGGTGGGACGTTCCCTACGAAAAACCATCATGGTTGTTGTGAGAAGCTCCGGTTTGTGAGAAGCATATACCCAAACCTGCCCCAAATGGGACAAAATTTGTACCATGGCATGTTGATGCTGCTCCATAATAGCATGCCAAGTTCCATGAATTTCAGACGATTTTTGGATTCACTAGAATTTAAAAACCAGGCATCTCAATGTTTTGCCGGTAATCAACGGTGCCCAGGTGTTTTAAATTCATTCCCATTTCTTGCATGGGACCTAAGAATGCACCCAAGGACAGAGATTTAATTTTTCAACCAATTTATATGCACTGGAGCTTGTGCATGTAGTCCAAATTTGAACTATGCACATAAATGCATTGAAAACTCTGTTAATGCATAAAAATGTCCAGATGAACCAGGAAAAATCACAAAAATTCACACGACACTCCTTTTGTTCTATGTTGACATGAGAAAAAAATTGAAAGCAATAAGAGGCAACGGATATCGTTTCGTCCCCAAAGGTGGAACGTTCCCAACCGAAAACCATCATGCTTGTTGTGAGAAGCTCCGGTTTGTGAGAAGCATATACCCAAACCTGCCCCAAATGAGACAAAATTAGTACCACGACATGTTGATGCCGCTCCATGATAGCATGCCAAGTTTCATGAATTTCAGACGATTTTAGAATTTAGGAGAATTTAAAAACCAGGCATCTCAATGTTTTGCCTGCAATCAACGGTGCCCTGTTGTTTGAAATTCATTCCCATTTCTTGCATGGGACCTAAGCATGCACCCAAGTACACAGATTTGATTTTTCAACCAATTTATATGCACTTGACCATGTGCATGTAGTTCAAATTTGAATTACGCACATAAATGCATTAAATTTTTTGTTAATGCATAAAAATGTCCAGATGAACCAGGAAAAATCACAAAAATTCACAGAACACTCCTTTTGTTCTATGTTGACATGAAAAAAAAATTGAAAGCAATAAGAGGAAATGGATATCGTTTCGTCCCCAAAGGTGGAACGTTCCCAACCGAAAACCATCATGCTTGTTGTGAGAAGCTCCGGTTTGTGAGAAGCATATACCCAAACCTGCCCCAAATGGGACAAAATTAGTACCACGACATGTTGATGCCGCTCCATGATAGCATGCCAAGTTTCATGAATTTCAGACGATTTTAGAATTTAGGAGAATTTAAAAACCAGGCATCTCAATGTTTTGCCTGCAATCAACGGTGCCCTGGTGTTTGAAATTCATTCCCATTTCATGCATGGGACCTAAGCATGCACCCAAGTACACAGATTTGATTTTTCAACCAATTTATATGTAGTTGAGCATGTGCATGTAGTTCAAATTTGAATTGTGCACATAAATGCATTGAAAACTCAGTTAATGCATAAAATGTCCAAACGAACCGCGAAATATCACAAAAATTCACACAACACTCCTGTTGTTCTATGTTGACACGAGAAAAAAATTGAAAGCAATAAGAGGCACCGGATATCGTTTCGACCCCATAGGTGGGGCGTTCCCTACCAAAAACCATCATGCTTGTTGTGAGAAACTCCGGTTTGTGAGAAGCATATACCCAAACCTGCCCCAAATGGGACAAAATTTGTACCACGGCATGTTGATGCAGCTCCATAATAGCATGCCAAGTTCCATGAATTTCAGACGATTTTTGGATTTACTAGATATTAAAAAGCAGGCATCTCAATGTTTTGCCGGCAATCAACGGTGCCCTGGTGTTTGAAATTCATTCCCATTTCTTGCATGGGACCTAAGCATGCACCCAAGGAAATAGATTTGATTTTTCAACCAATTACATGCACTTGAGCATGTGCATGTAGTTCAAATTTGAATTATGCACATAAATGCATTGAAAACTCAGTTAATGCATAAAATGTCCAAACGAACCCCGAAATATCACAAAAATTCACACAACACTCCTGTTGTTCTATGTTGACACGAGAAAATAATTGAAAGCAATAAGAGGCAATGAATATCGTTTCGACCCCAAAGGTGGGATGGTCCCTACCAAAAACCATCATGCTTGTTGTGAGAAACTCCGGTTTGTGAGAAGCATATATCCAAACCTGCCCCAAATGGGACAAAATTTGTACGACGGCATGTTGATGCCGCTCCATGATAGCATGCCAAGTTTCATCAATTTCAGACGATTTTTGGATTTACGAGAATTTAAAAACCAGGCATCTCAATGTTTTGCCGGCAATCAACGGAGCCCTGGTGTTTTAAATTTCATTCCCATTTCTTTCATGGGACCTAAGCATGCAGCCAAGGACAGAGATTTGATTTTTCAACCAATTTATATGCACTTGAGCATGTGGATGTAGTTCAAATTTGAATTATGCACATAATGCATTGAAAACTCAGTTAATGCCTAAAATGTCCAAACGAACACCGAAATATCACAAAAATTCACACAACACTCCCGTTGTTCTATGTTGACACGGGAAAAAAATGAAAGCAATAAGAGGCAATGGATATCGTTTCGACCCCAAAGGTGGGACATTCCCTACCAAAAACCATCATGGTTGTTGTGAGAAGCTCCGGTTTGTGAGAAGCATATACCCAAACCTGCCCCAAATGGGACAAAATTTGTACCATGGTATGTTGATGCTGCTCCATAATAGCATGCCAAGTTCCATGAATTTCAGACGATTTTTGGATTCACTAGAATTTAAAAACCAGGCATCTCAATGTTTTGCCGGCAATCAACGGTGCCCTGGTGTTTTAAATTCATTCCCATTTCTTGCATGGGACCTAAGAATGCACCCAAGGACAGAGATTTAATTTTTCAACCAATTTATATGCACTGGAGCTTGTGCATGTAGTCCAAATTTGAATTATGCACATAAAATGCATTGAAAACTCTGTTAATGCATAAAAATGTCCAGATGAACCAGGAAAAATCACAAAAATTCACACAACACTCCTTTTGTTCTATGTTGACATGAGAAAAAAAATTGAAAGCAATAAGAGGCAACGGATATCGTTTCGTCCCCAAAGGTGGAACGTTCCCAACCGAAAACCATCATGCTTGTTGTGAGAAGCTCCGGTTTGTGAGAAGCATATACCCAAACCTGCCCCAAATGGGACAAAATTAGTACCACGACATGTTGATGCCGCTCCATGATAGCATGCCAAGTTTCATGAATTTCAGACGATTGTAGAATTTCGGAGAATTTAAAAACCAGGCATCTCAATGTTTTGCCTGCAATCAACGGTGCCCTGGTGTTTGAAATTCATTCCCATTTCTTGCATGGGACCTAAGCATGCACCCAAGTACACAGATTTGATTTTTCAACCAATTTATATGCACTTGAGCATGTGCATGTAGTTCAAATTTGAATTGTGCACATAAATGCATTGAAAACTCAGTTAATGCATAAAATGTCCAAACGAACCCCGAAATATCACAAAAATTCACAAAACACTCCTGTTGTTCTATGTTGACACGAGAAAAAAATTGAAAGCAATAAGTGGCAATGGATATCGTTTCGATCCCAAAGGTGGGATGGTCCCTACCAAAAACCATTATGCTTGTTGTGAGAAACTACGGTTTGTGAGAAGCATATACCCAAACCTGCCCCAAATGGGACAAAATTTGTACCATGGCATGTTGATGCTGCTCCATAATAGCATGCCAAGTTCCATGAATTTCAGACGATTTTTGGATTCACTAGAATTTAAAAACCAGGCATCTCAATGTTTTGCCGGCAATCAACGGTGCCCTGGTGTTTTAAATTCATTCCCATTTCTTGCATGGGACCTAAGAATGCACCCAAGGACAGAGATTTAATTTTTCAACCAATTTATATGCACTGGAGCTTGTGCATGTAGTCCAAATTTGAATTATGCACATAAATGCATTGAAAACTCTGTTAATGCATAAAAATGTCCAGACGAACCAGGAAAAATCACAAAAATTCACACAACACACCTTTTGTTCTATGTTGACATGAGAAAAAAATTTAAAGCAATAAGAGGCAATGGATATCGTTTCGTCCCCAATGGTGGAACGTTCCCAACCGAAAACCATCATGCTTGTTGTGAGAAGCTCCGGTTTGTGAGAAGCATATACCCAAACCTGCCCCAAATGGGACAAAATTTGTACCACGGCATGTTGATGCCGCTCCATGATAGCATGCCAAGTTTCATGAATTTCCGATGATTTTTTGATTTATGAGAATTTAAAAACCAGGCATTTCAATGTTTTGCCGGCAATCAACGGTGCCCTGGTGTTTGAAATTCATTCCCATTTCTTGCATGGGACCTAAGAATGCACCCAAGGACAGAGATTTAATTTTTCAACCAATTTATATGCACTGGAGCTTGTGCATGTAGTCCAAATTTGAATTATGCACATAAATGCATTGAAAACTCTGTTAATGCATAAAAATGTCCAGACGAACCAGGAAAAATCACAAAAATTCACACAACACACCTTTTGTTCTATGTTGACATGAGAAAAAAATTTAAAGCAATAAGAGGCAATGGATATCGTTTCGTCCCCAATGGTGGAACGTTCCCAACCGAAAACCATCATGCTTGTTGTGAGAAGCTCCGGTTTGTGAGAAGCATATACCCAAACCTGCCCCAAATGGGACAAAATTTGTACCACGGCATGTTGATGCCGCTCCATGATAGCATGCCAAGTTTCATGAATTTCCGATGATTTTTTGATTTATGAGAATTTAAAAACCAGGCATTTCAATGTTTTGCCGGCAATCAACGGTGCCCTGGTGTTTGAAATTCATTCCCATTTCTTGCATGGGACCTAAGCATGCACCCAAGGACACATATTTTATTTTTCAACCAATTTATATGCACTGGAGCATGTGGATGTAGTTCAAATTTGAATTATGCACATAAATGCATTGAAAACTCAGTTAATGCATAAAATGTCCAAACGAACCCCGAAATATCACAAAAATTCACACAACACTCCTGTTGTTCTATGTTGACACGAGAAAAAAATTGAAAGCAATAAGAGGCAATGGATATCGTTTTGACCCCAAAGGTGGGACGTTCCCTACCAAAAACCATCATGCTTGTTGTGAGAAACTCCGGTTTGTGAGAAGCATATATCCAAACCTGCCCCAAATGGGACAAAATTTGTACCACGGCATGTTGATGCCGCTCCATGATAGCATGCCAAGTTTCATCAATTTCAGACGATTTTTGGATTTACGAGAATTTAAAAACCAGGCATCTCAATGTTTTGCCGGCAATCAACGGTGCCCTGGTGTTTTAAATTCATTCCCATTTCTTGCATGGGACCTAAGCATGCACCCAAGGTCAGAGATTTGATTTTTCAACCAATTTATATGCACTGGAGCATGTGCATATAGTTCAAATTTGAATTATGCACATAAATGCATTGAAAACTCAGTTAATGCATAAAAATGTCCAGATGAACCTGGAAAAATCACAAAAATTCACACAACACTCCTTTTGTTCTATGTTGACATGAGAAAAAAATTTGAAAGCAATAAGAGGCAATGGATATCGTTTCGTCCCCAAAGGTGGAACGTTCCCAACCGAAAACCATCATGCTTGTTGTGAGAAGCTTCGGTTTGTGAGAAGCATATACCCAAACCTGCCCCAAATGGGACAAAATTAGTAACACGACATGTTGATGCCGCTCCATGATAGCATGCCAAGTTTCATGAATTTCAGACGATTTTTGGATTTACGAGAATTTAAAAACCAGGCATCTCAATGTTTTGCCGGCAATCAACGCTGACCTGGTGCTTGAAATTCATTCCCATTTCTTGCATGGGACCTAAGAATGCACCCAAGGACACAGATTTGATTTTTCAACCAATTTATATGCACTGGAGCATGTGCATGTAGTTCAAATTTGAATTATGCTTATAAATGCATTGAAAACTCAGTTAATGCATAAAAATGTCCAAACAATCTAGGAAATATCACAAAAATTCACACAACCCTCCTTTTGTTCTATGTTGACATTAGAAAAAAATTGAAAGCAATAAGAGGCAATGGATATCGTTTCGTCCCCAATGGTGGAACGTTCCCAACCGAAAACCATCATGCTTGTTGTGAGAAGCTCCGGTTCGTGAGAAGCATATACCCAAACCTGCCCCAAATGGGACTAAATTTGTACCACGACATGTTGATGCCGCTCCATGATAGCATGCAACCTTCCATGAATTTCAGACGATTTTTGGATTTACGATAATTTTAAAACCAGGCATCTCAATGTTTTGACGGCAATCAACGGTGCCCTGGTTTTTGAAATTCATTCCCATTTCTTGCATGGGACCTAAGCATGCACCCAAGGACACAGATTTGATTTTTCAACCAATTTATATGCACTGGAGCATGTGAATGTAGTTCAAATTTGAATGATTCACATAAATGCATTGAAAACTCAGTTAATGCATAAAAATGTCCAAACGAACCCCGAAAAATCACAAAAATTCACACAACACTCCTTTTGTTCTATCTTGACATGAGAAAAAAAATTGAAAGCAATAAGAGGCAATGGATATCGTTTCGTCCCCAAAGGTGGTACGTTCCCAACCGAAAATCATCATGCTTGTTGTGAGAAGCTCTGGTTTGTGAGAAGCATATACCCAAACCTGCCCCAAATTGGACAAAATTTGTACCACGGCATGTTGATGCATCTCCATGATAGCATGCCAAGTTTAATGAATTTCAGATAATATTTGGATTTACGAGAATTTAAAAACCAGGCATCTCAATGTTTTGCCCGCAATCAACGGTGCTCTGGTGTTTGAAATTCATTCCCATTTCTTGCATGGGACCTAAGAATGCACCCAAGGACACAGATTTCATTTTTCAACCAATTTATATGCACTGGAGCATGTGCATGTAGTTCAAATTTGAATTATGCACATAAATGAATTGAAAACTCAGTTAATGCATAAAAATGTCCAAACGAACCCCAAAAAATCACAAAAATTCACACAACACTCCTTTTGTTCTATGTTGACATGAGAAAAAAATTGAAAGCAATAAGAGGCAATGGATATCGTTTCGTCCCCAAAGGTGGAACGTTCCCAACCGAAAACCATCATGCTTGTTGTGAGAAGCTCCGGTTTGTGAGAAGCATATACCCAAACCTGCCCCAAATGGGACAAAATTTGTACCATGGCATGTTGATGCCGCTCCATAATAGCATGCCAAGTTTCATGAATTTCAGATGAGTTTTGGATTTACTAGAACTTAAAAACCAAGCATCTCAACGTTTTGCCGGCAATCAACGGTGCCCTGGTGTTTGAAATTCATTCCCATTTCACGCACGGGACCTAAGCATGCACCCAAGGACACAGATTTGATTTTTCAACCAATTTATACGCACTGGAGCATGTGCATGTAGTTCAAATTTGAATTATGCACATAAATGAATTAAAAACTCAGTTAATGCATAAAAATGTCCAAACAATCCAGGAAAATTCACAAAAATTCACACAACACTCCTTTTGTTCTATGTTGACATGAGAAAAAAAATTGAAAGCAATAAGTGGCAATGGATATCGTTTCGTCCCCAATGGTGGAACGTTCCCAACCGAAAACCATCATGCTTGTTGTGAGAAGCTCTGGTTCGTGAGAAGCATATACCCAGACCTGCCCCAAATGGGACTAAATTTGTACCACGACATGTTGATGCCGCTCCATGATGGCATGCAACCTTCCATGAATTTCAGACGATTTTTGGATTTACGATAATTTTAAAACCAGGCATCTCAATGTTTTGCCGGCAATCAACGGTGCCCTGGTGTTTGAAATTCATTCCCATTTCTTGCATGGGACCTAAGCATGCACCAAAGGATACAGATTTGATTTTTCAACCAATTTATATGCACTGGAGCATGTGCATGTAGTTCAAATTTGAATGATGAACATAAATGCATTGAAAACTCAGTTAATGCATAAAAATGTCCAAACGAACCCCGAAAAATCACAAAAATTCACACAACACTCCTTTTGTTCTATCTTAACATGAGAAAAAAATTTGAAAGCAATAAGAGGCAATGGATATCGTTTCGTCCCCAAAGGTGGTACGTTCCCAACCGAAAACCATCATGCTTGTTGTGAGAAGCTCCGGTTTGTGAGAAGCATATACCAAAACCTGCCCCAAATGGGACAAAATTTGTACCATGGCATGTTGATGCCGCTCCATAATAGCATGCCAAGTTTCATGAATTTTAGATGAGTTTTGGATTTACTAGAACTTAAAAACCAAGCATCTCAACGTTTTGCCGGCAATCAACGGTGCCCTGGTGTTTGAAATTCATTCCCATTTCACGCACGGGACCTAAGCATGCACCCAAGGACACAGATTTGATTTTTCAACCAATTTATACGCGCTGGAGCATGTGCATGTAGTTCAAATTTGAATTATGCACATAAATGAATTAAAAACTCAGTTAATGCATAAAAATGTCCAAACAATCCAGGAAAATTCACAAAAATTCACACAACACTCCTTTTGTTCTATGTTGACATGAGAAAAAAAATTGAAAGCAATAAGTGGCAATGGATATCGTTTCGTCCCCAATGGTGGAACGTTCCCAACCGAAAACCATCATGCTTGTTATGAGAAGCTCCGGTTCGTGAGAAGCATATAACCAGACCTGCCCCAAATGGGACTAAATTTGTACCACGACATGTTGATGCCGCTCCATGATGGCATGCAACCTTCCATGAATTTCAGACGATTTTTGGATTTACGATAATTTTAAAACCAGGCATCTCAATGTTTTGCCGGCAATCAACGGTGCCCTGGTGTTTGAAATTCATTCCCATTTCTTGCATGGGACCTAAGCATGCACCAAAGGATACAGATTTGATTTTTCAACCAATTTATATGCACTGGAGCATGTGCATGTAATTCAAATTTGAATGATGCACATAAATGCATTGAAAACTCAGTTAATGCATAAAAATGTCCAAACGAACCCCGAAAAATCACAAAAATTCACACAACACTCCTTTTGTTCTATCTTAACATGAGAAAAAAATTTGAAAGCAATAAGAGGCAATGGATATCGTTTCGTCCCCAAAGGTGGTACGTTCCCAACCGAAAACCATCATGCTTGTTGTGAGAAGCTCCGGTTTGTTAGAAGCATATACCCAGACCTGCCCCAAATTGGACAAAATTTGTACCACAGCATGTTGATGCCGCTCCATGATAGCATGCCGAGTTTAATGAATTTCAGATGATTTTTGGATTTACGAGAATTTAAAAACCAGGCATCTCAATGTTTTGCCCGCAATCAACGGTGCTCTGGTGTTTGAAATTCATTCGCATTTCTTGCATGGGACCTAAGAATGCACCCAAGGACACAGATTTGATTTTTCACCCAATTTATATGCACTGGAGCATGTGCATGTAGTTCAAATTTGAATTATGCACATAAATGCATTGAAAACTCAGTTAATGCATAAAAATGTCCAAACGAACCCCAAAAAATCACAAAAATTCACACAACACTCCTTTTGTTCTATGTTGACATGAGAAAAAAATTGAAAGCAATAAGAGGCAATGGATATCGTTTCGTCCCCAAAGGTGGACCGTTCCCAACCGAAAACCATCATGCTTGTTGTGAGAAGCTCCGGTTTTGAGAAGCATATACCCAAACCTGCCCCAAATGGGACAAAATTTGTACCACGGCATGTTGATGACGCTCCATAATAGCATGCCAAGTTTCATGAATTTCAGATGAGTTTTGGATTTACTAGAACTTAAAAACCAGGCATCTCAATGTTTTGCCGGCAATCAACGGTGCCCTGGTGTTTGAAATTCATTCCCATTTCATGCATGGGACCTAAGCATGCACCCAAGGACACAGATTTGATTTTTCAACCAATTTATACGCACTGGAGCATGTGCATGTAGTTCAAATTTCAATTATGCACATAAATGAATTAAAAACTCAGTTAATGCATAAAAATGTCCAAACGAAGCCCGAAAAATCACAAAAATTCACACAACACTCCTTTTGTTCTATGTTGACACGAGAAAAAAATTGAAAGCAATAAGAGGCAATGGATATCGTTTCGTCACCAAAGGTGCGACGTTCCCTACCAAAAACCATCATGCTTGTTGTGAGAAACTCCGGTTTGTGAGAAGCATATACCCAGACCTGCCCCAAATGGGACAAAATTTGTACCACGGCATGTTGATGCCGCTCCATGATAGCATGCCAAGTTCCATGAATTTCAGACGATTGTTGGATTTACTAGAATTTAAAAACCAGGCATCTCAATGTTTTTCCGGCAATCAACGATGCCCTGGTGTTTGAAATTCATTCCCATTTATTGCATGGGACCTAAGAATGCACCCAAGGACATAGATTTGATTTTTCAACCAATTTATATGCACGGGAGCATGTGCATGTAGTTCAGATTTGAATTATGCACATAAATACATTGAAAACTCAGTTAATGCATAAAAATGTCCAAACGAACCAGGAAAAATCACAAAAATTCACACAACACTCCTTTTGTTCTATGTTGACATGAGAAAAAAATTGAAAGCAATAAGAGGCAATGGATATCGTTTCGTCCCCAAAGGTGGAACGTTCCCGACCGAAAACCACCATGCTTTTTGTGAGAAGCTCCGGTTTGTGAGAAGCATATACCCAGACCTGCCCCAAATGGGACAAAATTTGTACCACAGCATGTTGATGCCGCTCCATGATAGCATGCCGAGTTTAGTGAATTTCAGATGATTTTTGGATTTACGAGAATTTAAAAACCAGGCATCTCAATGTTTTGCCCGCAATCAATGGTGATCTGGTGTTTGAAATTCATTCCCATTTCTTGCATGGGACCTAAGAATGCACCCAAGGACACAGATTTGATTTTTCAACCAATTTATATGCACTGGAGCATGTGCATGTAGTTCAAATTTGAATTATGCACATAAATGCATTGAAAACTCAGTTAATGGATAAAAATGTCCAAACGAACCCCGAAAAATCACAAAAATTCACACAACACTCCTTCTGTTCTATGTTGACATGAGAAAAAAATTGAAAGCAATAAGAGGCAATGGATATCGTTTCGTCCCCAAAGGTGGACCGTTCCCAACCGAAAACCATCATGCTTGTTGTGAGAAGCTCCGGTTTGTGAGAAGCATATACCCAAACCTGCCCCAAATGGGACAAAATTTGTACCACGGCATGTTGATGCCGCTCCATAATAGCATGCCAAGTTTCATGAATTTCAGATGAGTTTTGGATTTACTAGAACTTAAAAACCAGGCATCTCAATGTTTTGCCGGCAATCAACGGTGCCCTGGTGTTTGAAATTCATTCCCATTTCTTGCATAGGACCTACCAAGCACCCAAGGACACAGATTTGATTTTTCAACCAATTTATATGCACTGGAGCATGTGCATGTAGTTCAAATTTGAATTATGCACATAAATGCATTGAAAACTCAGTTAATGCATAAAAATGTCCAAACGAACCCCGAAAAATCAAAAAAATTCACACAACACTCCTTTTGTTCTATCTTGACATGAGAAAAAAAATTGAAAGCAATAAGAGGCAATGGATATCGTTTCGTCCCCAAAGGTGGTACGTTCCCAACCGAAAACCATCATGCTTGTTGTGAGAAGCTCCGGTTTGTGAGAAGCATATACCCAGACCTGCCCCAAATGGGACAAAATTTGTACCACGGCATGTTGATGCCGCTCCATGATAGCATGCCAAGTTCCATGAATTTCAGACGATTTTTGGATTTACTAGAATTTAAAAACCAGGCATCTCAATGTTTTGCCGGCAATCAACGATGCGCTGCTGTTTGAAATTCATTCCCATTTCTTGCATGGGACCTAAGAATGCACCCAAGGACATAGATTTGATTTTCAACCAATTTATATGCACTGGAGCATGTGCATGTAGTTCAGATTTGAATTATGCACATAAATGCATTGAAAACTCAGTTAATGCATAAAAATGTCCAAACAAACCAGGAAAAATCACAAAAATTCAAGCAAGACTCCTTTTGTTCTATGTTGACATGAGAAAAAAATTGAAAGCAATAAGAGGCAATGGATATCGTTTCGTCCCCAAAGGTGGAACGTTCCCAACCGAAAACCACCATCCTTTCTGTGAGAAGCTCCGGTTTGTGAGAAGCATATACCCAGACCTGCCCCAAATGGGACAAAATTTGTACCACGGCATGTTGATGCCGCTCCATAATAGCAGGCCAAGTTTCATGAATTTCAGACGAGTTTTGGATTTACTATAACTGAAAAACCAGGCATCTCAATGTTTTGCCGGCAATCAACGGTGCCCTGGTGTTTGAAATTCATTCCCATTTCTTGCATGGGACCTACCATGCACCCAAGGACACAGATTTGATTTTTCAACCAATTTATATGCACTGGAGCATGTGCATGTAGTTCAAATTTTAATACGCACATAAATGCATTGAAAACTCAGTTAATGCATAAAAATGTCCAAACGAACCCTGAAAAATCACAAAAATTCAGAAAACACTCCTGTTGTTCTATCTTGACACGAGAAAAAAAAATTGAAAGCAATAAGAGGCAATGGATATAGTTTCGTCCCCAAAGGTGGAACGTTCCCTATAAAAAACCATCATGCTTGTTGTGAGAAACTCCGGTTTGTGAGAAGCATATACCCAAACCTGCCCCAAATGCGACAAAATTTGTACCACGGCATGTTGATGCCGCTCCATGATAGCATGCCAAGTTTCATGAATTTCAGACGAGTTTTGGATTTACTAGAACTTAAAAACCAGGCATCTCAATGTTTTGCCGGCAATCAACGGTGCCCTGGTGTTTGAAATTCATTCCCATTTCTTGCATGGGACCTAAGCATGCACCCAAGGACACAGATTTGATTTTTCAACCAATTTATATGCACTTGAGCATGTGCATGTAGTTCAAATTTGAATTATGCACATAAATGAATTAAAAACTCAGTTAATGCATAAAAATGTCCAAACGAACCCCGAAAAATCACAAAAATTCACACAACACTCCTTTTGTTCTATGTTGACACGAGAAAAAAAATTGAAAGCAATAAGAGGCAATGGATATCGTTTCGTCCCCAAAGGTGGGACGTTCCCTACCAAAAACCATCATGCTTGTTGTGAGAAACTCCGGTTTGTGAGAAGCATATACCCAGACCTGCCCCAAATGGGACAAAATTTGTACCACGGCATGTTGATGCCGCTCCATGATAGCATGCCAAGTTCCATGAATTTCAGACGATTTTTGGATTTACTAGAATTTAAAAACCAGGCATCTCAATGTTTTGCCGGCAATCAACGATGCGCTGGTGTTTGAAATTCATTCCCATTTCTTGCATGGGACCTAAGAATGCACCCAAGGACATAGATTTGATTTTTCAACCAATTTATATGCACTAGAGCATGTGCATGTAGTTCAGATTTGAATTATGCACATAAATGCATTGAAAACTCAGTTAATGCATAAAAATGTCCAAACGAACCAGGAAAAATCACAAAAATTCACGCAAGACTCCTTTTGTTCTATGTTGACATGAGAAAAAAATTGAAAGCAATAAGAGGCAATGGATATCGTTTCGTCCCCAAAGGTGGAACGTTCCCAACCGAAAACCACCATGCTTTTTGTGAGAAGCTCCGGTTTGTGAGAAGCATATACCCAGACCTGCCCCAAATGGGACAAAATTTGTACCACGGCATGTTGATGCCGCTCCATAATAGCAGGCCAAGTTTCATGAATTTCAGACGAGTTTTGGATTTACTATAACTGAAAAACCAGGCATCTCAATGTTTTGCCGGCAATCAACGGTGCCCTGGTGTTTGAAATTCATTCCCATTTCTTGCATGGGACCTACCATTGACCCAAGGACACAGATTTGATTTTTCAACCAATTTATATGCACTGGAGCATGTGCATGTAGTTCAAATTTTAATTATGCACATAAATGCATTGAAAACTCAGTTAATGCATAAAAATGTCCAAACGAACCCTGAAAAATCACAAAAATTCAGAAAACACTCTTGTTGTTCTATCTTGACACGAGAAAAAAAATTGAAAGCAATAAGAGGCAATGGATATCGTTTCGTCCCCAAAGGTGGAACGTTCCCTATAAAAAACCATCATGCTTGTTGTGAGAAACTCCGGTTTGTGAGAAGCATATACCCAAACCTGCCCCAAATGCGACAAAATTTGTACCACGGCATGTTGATGCCGCTCCATGATAGCATGCCAAGTTTCATGAATTTCAGACGAGTTTTGGATTTACTAGAACTTAAAAACCAGGCATCTCAATGTTTTGCCGGCAATCAACGGTGCCCTGGTGTTTGAAATTCATTCCCATTTCTTGGATGGGACCTAAGCATGCACCCAAGGACACAGATTTGATTTTTCAACCAATTTATATGCACTGGAGCATGTGCATGTAGTTCAAATTTGAATTATGCACATAAATGAATTAAAAACTCAGTTAATGCATAAAAATGTCCAAACGAACCCCGAAAAATCACAAAAATTCACACGACACTCCTTTTGTTCTATGTTGACACGAGAAAAAAAATTGAAAGCAATAAGAGGTAATGGATATCGTTTCGTCCCCAAAGGTGGGACGTTCCCTACCAAAAACCATCATGCTTGTTGTGAGAAACTCCGGTTTGTGAGAAGTATATACCCAGACCTGCCCCAAATGGGACAAAATTTGTACCACGGCATGTTGATGCCGCTCCATGATAGCATGCCAAGTTCCATGAATTTCAGACGATTTTTGGATTTACTAGAATTTAAAAACCAGGCATCTCAATGTTTTGCCGGCAATCAACGATGCGCTGGTGTTTGAAATTCATTCCCATTTCTTGCATGGGACCTAAGAATGCACCCAAGGACATAGATTTGATTTTTCAACCAATTATATGCACTGGAGCATGTGCATGTAGTTCAGATTTGAATTATGCACATAAATGCATTGAAAACTCAGTTAATGCATAAAAATGTCCAAACGAACCAGGAAAAATCACAAAAAATCATGCAAGACTCCTTTTGTTCTATGTTGACATGAGAAAAAAATTGAAAGCAATAAGAGGCAATGGTTATTGTTTCGTCCCCAAAGGTGGAACGTTCCCAACCGAAAACCACCATGCTTTTTGTGAGAAGCTCCGGTTTGTGAGAAGCATATACCCAGACCTACCACAAATGGGACAAAATTTGTACCACGGCATGTTGATGCCGCTCCATAATAGCAGGCCAAGTTTCATGAATTTCAGACGAGTTTTGGATTTACTATAACTGAAAAACCAGGCATCTCAATGTTTTGCCGGCAATCAACGGTGCCCTGGTGTTTGAAATTCATTCCCATTTCTTGCATGGGACCTACCATGCACCCAAGGACACAGATTTGATTTTTCAACCAATTTATATGCACTGGAGCATGTGCATGTAGTTCAAATTTTAATTATGCACATAAATGCATTGAAAACTCAGTTAATGCATAAAAATGTCCAAACGAACCCTGAAAAATCACAAAAATTCAGAAAACACTCCTGTTGTTCTATCTTGACACGAGAAAAAAAATTGAAAGCAATAAGAGGCAATGGATATCGTTTCGTCCCCAAAGGTGGAACGTTCCCTATAAAAAACCATCATGCTTGTTGTGAGAAACTCCGATTTGTGAGAAGCATATACCCAAACCTGCCCCAAATGCGACAAAATTTGTACCACGGCATGTTGATGCTGCTCCATGATAGCATGCCAAGTTTCATGAATTTCAGACGAGTTTTGGATTTACTAGAACTTAAAAACCAGGCATCTCAATGTTTTGCCGGCAATCAACGGTGCCCTGGTGTTTGAAATTCATTCCCATTTCTTGCATGGGACCTACCATGCACCCAAGGACACAGATTTGATTTTTCAACCAATTTATATGCACTGGAGCATGTGCATGTAGTTCAAATTTTAATTATGCACATAAATGAATTGAAAACTCAGTTAATGCATAAAAATGTCCAAACGAACCCCGAAAAATCACAAAAATTCAGAAAACACTCCTCTTGTTCTATCTTGACACGAGAAAAAAATTTGAAAGCAATAAGAGGCAATGTATATCGTTTCGTCCCCAAAGGTGGGACGTTCCCTACAAAAAACCAGCATGCTTGTTGTGAGAAACTCCGGTTTGTGAGAAGCATATACCCAAACCTGCCCAAATGGGACAAAATTTGTACCACGGCATGTTGATGCCGCACTACTAGGAAAAGGGCTATAGATGGAATGGCCACTAATGGCGCACCAGACATGTGGTGCGCCATTGCTATATAGCAATGGCGCACCATGTGCTGGTGCGCCATTAGTGTGAAAGACACTAATGGCGCACCAGACAAACGGTGCGCCATTAGTAACAATTTTTTTTTGCCAGACATACTAATGGCGCACCAGGACATGGTGCGCCATTACTAATTGTAACTAGTAATGGCGCACCAGCAACATAGTGCGCCACTAAAATATTTTTTTTATTTTTTACTTTTTTGCAAAACTACTAATGGCGCACCGGGTGCAGTGCGCCATTACTAGTTTAAGCTAGTAATGGCGCACTGCTCCCCGTGCGCCATTAGTGTTTTTTTGCAAAACTACTAATGGCGCACCACCAGCAGGTGCGCCATTAGTAACCAGGGTTACTAATGGCGCATTGTGTGGTGGTGCGTCATTAGTAACCTGGGACGAGCTAGATATTTTGGACAGCCACACCTAGCCACTCACTTTCCCCACTTCATTCTCTCCTCCCTCCTCCAAGCTTGTCTCGGCTGCCTCCTCCTCCTCACCTCATTTGCACCATAAATTCATCCAAATTACGTGGTTAAAGCCCCTTTTTTTGATAGGTAAGTAAGGGGGAAGCTATCTTTATGTTGTTCTCCCTCCAACAACGTGCGCACATGCACTTTTTATGTCGTAGCTAGATCTATGTATGTTTGTGGTGTTTCATATGTTTGTGGTGTTGCATATATGTTTGTGTTTGCAGGTACCGGTATTTGAAACGCGATAGTTGCCAATATTTTGCCGGAATGTTGATTCATTTTCGTTTCGGCGAGAATTTTGGCACTATGCATTCTTTTTGGTCCTATTTTTAGGGAAAGTCATGCCAAATTTTTTCTTGCTTCTAAAATATCGTTTTGCTCTACCCCGCAGGTGACCATGGTCCGCACGATGACCGAAGGCATCGTGAATAGGTTTTTGAGCTCTGCGAAGGCCGAGATGCTTGAAAAGAACGAGAGGGAGATAAGATGTCCGTGTCGAAGATGCAAGCTGAAGAGCCTTATTGCGGACCCGGATTCCGGGCAGGTGCGGGACCACCTGCTCTTGCGTGGTTTCATGGATGGCTATCGGTGGCAAGGTGATGAAGATGACTATGAAGTCGTCCATGGGGGTCGGGCAAGAAATGAGGATGGGCAGCAAGACAACCACCGCGGCTCGGGCGGGCGAGAAGACGAAGAATCTCCAGGACATGATCACGCCGGTGATGCTGTACACAGTCATCATGTAGAAGATGCCGGACATGATGATGAGGAAGATGCGGGAGCAGACGAAGGGCATGATCATGAAGATGAAGATGCCGGCGGAGCAGACGACGATGGACCATCGATGGGCTGGGTGCAGGACCCTCATATTCAAGAGCTGCTTCTCAAGCAGACGGATAACGCAAGAGCTGCCGCCCGAGAGAAAGCCAAGCTGGATCAACTGGAGATAGACGCGGTTACTCCATTGTATGAAGGATGCAGGCCCGAGGATACCCGCCTGAAAGTAACGCTCATGGATCTGGAGATAAAGGTAAAGCACAAAATGACCGACGCATGCTTCGACGAGAACATGTCATTCTGGCATGAACGTCTTCCCAAGGGGAACAAGTGCCCGACCAGTTTCGAGGAGGCGAAGAAAATCGTGTGTCCTCTGGATTTACCGCACTTGAAATACCATGTGTGCATGAATAATTGCATCATTTATCGGGATGAGCACACGGAGTCTACCATATGTCCGGTGTGCGGCGTCACTCGATACAAGAAGAGGAAGAAAGCTCCTCGAAAAGTGGTGTGGTACTTTCCGATCACTCCTCGTCTGCAGCGGTATTTCACGAACCCTAAGGTAGCAAAGCTCCTGCGTTGGCATGCGGATAGGGAGGAGAAGAAGCGAGAAGATGACGCAAATGATCCCGAGATAAATAAAAAATACAAGATGCTGAGTCACCCTAAGGATGGGAGCCAGTGGCAAGCGTTGAACTTCGAACACCCAGAATTTAACGATCCAAGGAACATCGTGCTAGGCGCGAGCACCGATGGAGTCAATCCGTTTGGCAGCCAGAGAAGCACACATAGCACCTGGCCTGTGTTTGTGTGGATGTACAACCTTCCCCCCTGGTTGTGCACGAAGAGGAAGTACATTCACATGAGTATGCTAATTGAAGGGCCGAAACAACCAGGGAACAACATCAATCTGTATCTGGGGCTGCTGGAAGAGGAGCTAGACACGCTGTGGAAAACGCCAGCCAATACGTGGGACGCCGCAGAGAAAGAATATTTCCCTATGAGAGCCGCACTGCTCACGACGGTGCACGACTATCTCGGTTTCGGATATCTCGCGGGGCAGGTGGTCCACGGATTTTCTGGATGTGTCAGGTGCATGGATGACACAACGTATCGCCAGCTAGATAGAGATCCCGGGTCTTCGAAAACCGTGTTCATGGGACATCGAAGGTGGCTTCACGACGATGACCCGTGGAGGAAACGCAAGGATCTGTTCGATGGTGAAACCGAACCCTGAAGACGCCCGCGTACGAGGAGCGGCGAGGAAATAGACGAGCTGTTGAAAAATTGGAAAGATTGCCCACTGCCGGGAAAGAAGCAAAAGGCGCCAGAGCCGGGAAAGAAGCGAAAGGCGCCAGAGCCACTGCTGAAGGTATGGAAAACGAGGTCTGTTTTCTGGGACTTGCCGTACTGGAAGATCCACCGTGTGCCTCACAGCCTTGATGTCATGCATATCACGAAGAACGTGTGCGAGAGTCTGCTTGGTACCCTGCTCAACATGCCAGAGAGGACCAAAGATGGGCCGAAAGCAAGGGCAGACTTGAAATCAATGGGCATCAGGGAGGAGCTTCACGCTAATGATGATGATGATGATGAGGCGAAGCAGGACACGGAAAGTCGTCGCAAAGGCAAAAAGGCCAAGAAGACCGGAAATGACTTCCCTCCCGCGTGCTTAACTCTAAGTCAGGAGGAGATCGATCAGTTTTTCACCTGCCTCGTAGGAGTAAAACTTCCTTATGGTTACGCGGGGAAGATAAGCAGATACCTAGACTCAGTGAAGCAGAAGTCCAGCGGGATGAAGTCTCACGACTGTCACGTGCTGATGGAGCAGATACTTCCAGTTGCAATCCGTGGGATCATGGACGCGCACGTCCGTGAAACGCTATTTGACCTATGCAACTTTTTCGACGTCATCTCTCGGAAGTCGGTTGGCGTGAGGCAACTCAGAAGGCTACAGGAAGAGATCGTGGTGATACTATGCGAGCTTGAGATGTACTTCCCTCCCGCATTCTTCGACGTTATGGTGCATCTGCTGGTCCATATCGTGGAGGATATCATCCAACTCGGGCCGACGTTCCTGCACAGCATGATGCCGTTCGAAAGGATGAATGGTGTCATTAAAGGATACGTTCGCAACATGTCACGTCCAGAGGGAAGCATAGCCAGGGGCTTTCTGACCGAAGAGTGCATCTCCTACTGCACAAATTATCTAGGCATCGAGAACCCCGTTGGTCTGCCCGTCAACAGGCACCTCGGCAGGCTCGCTGGATGGGGTCACCGTGAGGGTCGCCGCGAAATGCATGTCGACTTCGATGGTCGACTCGCCGACTTTGAAAGAGCAAACCTAGTCGCGCTACAACACATAGACGTGGTCGATCCTTTGGTGGTAGAGCACAAAACGTTTATTGAGAAGACGTACAATGACCGAGGCCAACAGAGGACAGATGGAGATATAATCAAAGAGCACAACTCATGTTTCACGCGTTGGTTCAAGCAGAAGCTTCTGTCGTACCCTTTACATGAGGATTCTTCCGCGGAAGAACAACTCATATTCGCCTTGTCACAGGGCGCCGAGCACAACCTGATGACGTATGAGGCGTACGATATCAACGGCTACACATTCTACACCGAGGACAAGGACATGAAGAGCGATGGTTATCAGAACTCTGGGGTAACGATGGAATCCTACACCGGTAACGACAAGGATAGATACTACGGAAGGATCGAGGAGATCTGGGAGCTGAGCTACGCTGGAGAGAAGGTCCCGATGTTCCGTGTCAGATGGGCCAAGAGCGTCATGAAAGAAGACCGGTATTTCACCACCATGGTTATACCCGAAGCCAAATCCAAGACCGCAGGCGCGAACGTCACCGCGAAAAATGAGCCATGGGTACTGGCTTCCGAAGTGGACCAATGCTTCTTCATTACCGACCCATCAAAGCCCAGTCGTGTTGTCGTGAGGAGAGGCAAAAGGAAGATCATCGGAATGGATGGAGTCGCCAATGAGCAAGACTTCGACAAGTATGGCGACCCGAAGATGGAACATGACGACGACGATGAAGTATTAGCATACACCACAAGAAGAAGCAGGACCACCCTACCTAAAGGACGTCCGTTCAAGAGAAGAACTCCATTTATGAAAAATAAGGGCAAGAAGATTGTGAACAGATAGCTAGCTAAGATCGATTGTATTTAAATTGTAGCCTTCATTTCTCGATTGTATTTCATGGGCACTTTTTGAACTCATGAATGTTTTTAAATTTCATGGACACTCGATTGTATTTCTCGATTGTAGCCGACCCCCCGCACCCTCCCCCGCTCCACCGGCCGCCGCCGCTGACCCCCGGCCCGCACCCTCGCCCACTCCATCGTCGCCGACGACCCACCGCACCCTCCCCCGCTCCACCGGCCGTCGCCGACGACCCCCCACACCCTCTCCCCCGCACCCTCCCCGGCCCGCTCCACCGTCACAAATGAATGCAACTAAATTTGCAAAAAAAAGCATAAAAAATTATTACTGTTATGATTTAAACAAGTTTGAACATATTTAAACACAAATAAATATCAAACAGCATTTTAAATGCATAAAAAAATTTGGGGAGCCTAGGAATCGAACCCAGGACCTCCTAGTGTGTGTGCTGCGTGCTGACCAGTCGGGCTAGTGGGAGTGTTTTGATGGAGATAGGGTTAGGTGGGATATAACCTGACCAGTCGGGCTAGTAAGTAAAACCAAATTCTAATGGCGCATCAGGGGGAGGTGCGCCATTAGAGTTGACGTACTTATGGCGCACCAGGGGGAGGTGCGCCATTAGAATAGACATACTTGTTCCCTGGCCTCGCACTGTCGCCTCCCTCCCTCCCTCGCTCGCCAGATCCCCCACTCCTCGACCCCAACCGTACGCCACCGCCCCCTTGCTCCGCCCCCTCCGTCCGCCGCGCCTGCACGTCGTCCGCCGCTGTGGTCTTGCGCTGCCTCGACGCCGCCGCCCCGACCCCCGCCGGACTCCACCCCCGCCCAAGCACGTATGTCCCCTCCCTCCCTCCCCCCATC
>NC_057802.1:494438365-494508939 GCF_018294505.1 Triticum aestivum | reverse complement strand
TTCTCCTCCTCCTCCTCTCACCAGCCATGCCTTCTTCTGCTCGAAAGGTCAAGAAGGCGGCCAAGGACGCCGACGACATCACGGGCCCCTTCCTCTGGATCGCCGCCCGCAGCCTCCTCGACGCCGGCGTCCACCGGAGCACCACGACCACGTCTGCGACCTCATCTCTGCTCCGCCGCCGTCTACGACCTCGTCTGGGACCGCGTCCATCAAGGTGAGTTCTTCCATGGATCACTTCCAGGCCGTCGGTGCCATCCTGTTAATCAAGAGTGCTACTCCATCTAACTGTCATGAGGGATTATGGTGAATTTGCAATGCAATGCCAGTACTACACCTGACGATTTGCAATGCCAGTGTGAATTTGCAGTGCAAAAAAATTGCCAGGTCTGCACAATTGTTGTTCTAGTTACTTTCGAAACAAGGAGAGCTTTGATATTGACTAGCATGCTGATAAATTATGAGAAATTAAAGTTTCTCAGATATGCCAGCAACAAAATTCCTGTTGTTAAATTCACTGAAAATTCAGTTAATTTGGCTTTACTGAAAACCTTACTGAAACTAAATTCAGTTAGCTGGGTCATCTTCCACTTGAGAGGATGGAATGATATCAGTGGCAATTATTTCCTATGATATGATGTAGCAGTAGTAGTAGTAGTAGTAGTATATTGTGCTTAGGGCATGAATCATATGCAGCAGTAGTAGTAGTATTTTGTGATGAGGTTAGAGATTATGACCCCCAAACTAAATCTCCTAGGACCACAAATCATACCATCTCATCCATATAAGAAGCTTGAACAACACCTTAACAATGAGGCACTACTAATTGGGCTGCTGTTTCCTCCCCAAAAGAAGGCATCTGTGTGTTGCTTCTCAACCCTGGTGCCTTGCAGGTGAGATCACCTGCTTTACAGCTTTCTCTTGCTGCATAGGAAAGGTATTTTGCAGTGCTCAAGCAAAGTGAGGATAGTTTTTGCACAACAGCTGAATGTAACTGAAATTTTGAACACATGAATTGTAGATAGTTTCAGTTAACTAAGATTGGCAAAATATCTTGTTTCAAATATAGCCTATGCATGTCTTGTTTTCTGGTTATGGATATTGTATAGTACTGCATATCTTTTTTTTTTGTAATATAATGCTTACCAAAGGTTTCAATATTTTGCTGTTACCATTGTTCTTTGAGCATAATTCTTTTTCATATCCTACTATCCTTATTCTAATTCTCTTAAATTTTGAAGCTGGAAATAAACTGCCAAAACTGAAAGAAATTGGAGTGTTGAAGATATGCTAGTGCTGAATTTTAGTAGTAGACTAAAATAAATTTTAGAATGACTGAATGTATGCAGCCTGCAGTAGTGTAGCTGTACCAAAATCACATATGCCCTAATGTATGCAGTCATGTTTTTATGCCATTCTGACTTCTCCACTAGGACTTCTCTCCTGTGAGGTCTGTTTTGTTTCTGCAAAAACCCATTCAGTAGTGTGGGACTGTGGATCATTAGCAAGGAAACCCTGCTTTAGTTCAGACTTTAGAGATATTTGCCTTTGCTTCAATAGGTAGTTTGCTCACAGTCTAAGTTGAGCTGATTTTGTTGGGTGACCTATTAGATCTGGAATGGAAGCTCACATAAGTTGAGCTGCTTTTTGTCCATATGAAAGCAGAGGACCATATGGTCTGTGGCCTTTTCATCCATATGAAAGTAGAGGCACATTGTGGTGCTAGTTTGCTGGGTTTTGTCTCCGACCATTGTGTCGTGATGAATTTGCAGGTACCCCGAGAGGCCCTTGAGTTTGCTGGAATGTCGATTAACTTCCGTTCCGGCAAATTCGGGTACTCCATATGTCCTATTTTCAGCAAAGGTCATGTTGTAATTTTCCCTATGAGATTTAGCATGACTTCGCTAAAAATAGGACATATGGGGTACTTGCGACTACTGCATGGGCCGGGGTATCTTAGTACTTAGTTAAGTAGGATCGACTGCCCCGCCATTCTTGCTGCATTAAACCATAGGTGGCAATAGAGCCAAGTGATTACGCCCAACTTAGAATTCTCCTTAGCATCGATAAACCCTAGATGATAAACCCAACATAGGTGGCAATAGAGCCAAGTGATTAGTGCCAAGTGATTAGTGCCAAGTGATTAGCCCCAACCTAGGGTGCCTCGGCATCGATAAACCCTAAATGATGAAAACTTAACTTAGCATTTAGGGTGCCTCGGCGTCGACAAACCCTAAATGATGAAACCTTGGCTTCTATAGGGTGCCTCGGTGTCGATGAGAACCTAAATGATGTACGCTTAGGCTTTTAGGGTGCCTCGGCGTCGACAAACCCTAAATGATAAAAGATTAGCTTTAAGATGCCTCGGTGTCGACAAACCCTAAATGATGAGACCATGATCTTGTTCCTTGACAATAACCAACTTTTTGACCAAACTTTTTTCCTATTTAGAGCGAAACATGGCCCACAACGATGAGGCCGGCGGTTCGGGCGGCAAGCAATTCTGGGAGCTGTCCTAGGAGATGGAGGAAGAACCTCACCGCTATCGGGACGATGCCGCGGAAGACACCGATCCTGACTACACAACCCCTAGTGGGGTCGGGGATGATGACACCACTGATGATGGCGGCGCACGCACAGATGGCAGCCAACCGAAGAGGCAACGGAAGGACCGGCGCCCGAACATGCTCGGCACCGTCAAGGAGGAATTTACTGAAGTGAACTCCGACGGGCATCCAACGGTGCCCAAACATGTAGTCAAGGGGTACTCGGTTCAGCTCGGGTGCATTCTCCGGAGCACCGTCTCGATCAACACCGAGAACCTAAGGCATAAGGACCGAGGGAATTTGCGCTGCCTCCTCTTCACGAAGCTGCACGAACGATACAAGTTCCCCAATGAGTTTGCAAACACACGCCTCTCAGGGAATAAAGTGAACAGTGCCGCCCTCACGAGGATGAGCACGGCCCTGTCTACATGGAGAAGCACGGTGAAGGCAATGATTGAAAAAGGTGATAGTTATGAGAAGATCAAGGCGAAATATCCTTTGATGAGCGAAGATGACTACAAGGAGTTCAAGATCAAGTGCGAGAGCAGCGCAACCTCCGAATCAAGTCAGTGGGGGAAAGAAATGCGGCAGTTGAACTTAGGGGTCCACCAACTCGGTCCCGGCGGTTATAGAGTGGCGGAGCCTATATGGGACAAGGAGGACGCGGAGCGTGCCGAGCAAGGCCTACCGCCCCGCTTCGAGAAATTAACTGACAAGTAGACCAGGAACTTTGTCAGGGCCCCGTACAAGGAGGACCCTGTAACAAAGGAGCTTACCACGGATCCGAAGACCAAGGCGCTTGAGAAAGTTCTGGTAAGGAATACACCCCCGCGTAATTAGCTACATATATGGTTGCATTCTAGTTAATGAAGCCAAATTTTTAAATGGTTCACATTCCTTCCGCAGGAGATTGAAAGCAGTAGCGCGGGGTCATCTCAGAGCTCCCCTTTTGACACCCCTTTAAATAGGGCGTTGAACGTAATGAAAAACAAGGATAAGCTCAGTAAGCCGTCGTCAGCTGGTCGTGTGGCCGCAAAGGCTTGTCCACAAAATGGTCGTCATACTATACCGCTGGTGGGCGAAAGGAGAAAAAGACCATCTTGGAAAGCCAGTCATGCGAGGTTCAAGAACTCAAGGCACAAGTGGCGCGGATTCCGGAGATTGTCCAAGAGCAAGTGCAACAACAACTAGGAACGACGCTCACCGCCATTGTGCCTACCTTGATTCAGGGGCTGACGACATGGATTGCGGGCGGCCAACAGGGGCCTCCCACAGTTCCCAGCTTCACGGCCAGCAACTCGCACAATGCGCAGGCGGCGCCATTGGTGTCTCCGGCGGAGGCGGTATTCGTGTCTCCGGCGCCGGCACGGGCATTGGAGCTTAATGCACCTGGGTGTACGCCGTCCGGCACCTCGCCAGCAAGCGGCCCCTCCGTCAGTTGCACGCGCACGCCCGCCGTTGGCGGTGCCTCGCCATTAGCCGAGCTCGACGGCATCACGGTAACTAAGCCTCTCGGCTGATGACTTCATCTCCTTGCCTTTGACTGGGCATCCCTAACGCCCTACATGTTTTCGCAGGGCGCCAACGATGTTCCTTGCACTCTCCTGCAATTCGTGGGCGGCGAGTTGGTCGATGTCGCCAAGGGAAGAATCGTTCAACCGGGCAACCGCGTGTTCCACGGTAATCCGATGCCACCCACCTTCTATAGGGTTGAACTGGTTCGGGTACTGCCAGGCTGCGACGAGTTGTTACCTCCGATTCGACCCACTGGCGCCAACGAAGATGATGTGATGACCCTCAGCGCCTGTGTAAGCTGGCCCCTGCTTTGGCCGAAGAGCCAGATTCGTTTGGGGGCGGGGGACACCACCCCACAGACAAGACCGCCAGTCGTGCCAGCGCCAAGCCATGGCAAGAACGCCGCAACGCTACCGGACCTGCCGGACATCCCTATGGCACAGGATCCGAACATGCATATGGCACAGGATCCGGACGACGACGACAACGACGACGGTACATTTACCAACGTCGATAAGTACTTTGCCGAGCATGGGTACGGTGACGAGTTCTGCGGGCCTCCTTCTCAAGAACCCAACCCTCAAAAAGACGACCACAATCTAGCTGGTACGACAGAGAAACCCAATTGCAACAGGCGTCGTCTGGCGTTCAGTTCTCAGGAGACGCCTCCAGCTGCCGCCTTCACCGAGCCTCAGATAGCTGAGGTGCCAAATATTATCAGCCCCAACACGCTCAAGAAGGCGGTCTGTGAGCAGAACTCAATCCCATTACAGCAGATCAAGAAGAAGGGACGGAAACGAAAGACTAACAAGGGTGCCAGTGCGAGCCAACCGGCACCTAGTACGATCCATGCTCAGGACAGACCACCTTCACCTAAGGATATCTCGAGGAGGGTGCATGTGGCGGGTAGGCCGATGCTACCGGCAAATATGCTCAATGCTGCAACCGGTGCTATGCGGAGTCTGCATGACAGTGTTCTTTCTTTGGAGAAGCGGCGTCTCAGAGAGAATGATGTGGCATACCCGGTTTTCGTGGCCAAGGTGCCAGAGGGCAAGGGCTTTGTGGATAGCGCCGTCGGGGGTACGATCGTCCTGCGATTTGATGACATCTTTGCTATGCTTAACCTTCATCCGCTGCACTACACCTTCGTTCGGCTATTTTCGCTGAGTATGGAGATGCGGATCATTAGAGACAAGACCCCGGACATTGTGATAGTCGACCCCTTCTACATGCGTGCCAAGATCTTCGGCAGCGCTGGGGACCGGCAAGTCGCGAGTTCACACCTCGAAGGCGTCATTCTGGCAAACCTAGATAAGGATAACTTCCTCGTGCCTTACTTTCCGGAGTAAGTCATCTCCTAACCGCCCCGTAACATATGATTTCTTAGATTTCGATCGTTCTTTTTTTTCTAACATTCCGTGTTCTATGCAGTGACACACATTGCACACTCATCCTCTTAAGCCCGAAATATTCCATGGCCACGCATCTCGACCCGGACCGTGACTCCAAGATAGACTACACAAATATCAAGAAAGTTCTTGATGATGCTCTCCCCGGCTACACCGCATCTGGAGGCACCTTTAAGAGGCCAGTTCGTAGGTACGGCAGGCACGTGTTCCCCTGCGTCAAGCAGCCGCCTGGCGGTCAGAAGGATGCCTACTACGCCCTCCATCACATGCGGGCGATCGTGCGGGACCATAATCACCTTCACCTACCAAATAATCTCAAAGATTGGGCCGCAAGCTTGGGGGCAATCCAGGACGCGGACATCCGACAAGAATTCTTTCGCATCTAGTCGGAGTTTGCAGAAATCATCCATCAAGATGTCCTTCGTACCTCGGGGCAGTTCTACCTCAAATTTCAACCGTCCAACAGCGAGATAGACACAACACTACAAATGCAGGCTGACAACGCCCGCGACTTCATGACCATCACGACAGACGGCGGCTTCATCCACGCTCCGGTCCCATGAGTCAAATCGAAAGTTGTGATGCTATGTGTAGTTCTGAAACATTCATTAGCTCATGTTGTAATTAAACTGTAGTGAACTTGTATGTCTCTTTGGTTTGGACAGTCGTTCAACTTAGATGTAATCGATGCTATTTGTTAGTAGGACCATGAATCGTGCTATGGATGTCTTGCTTTTCTCTTCCGATCCTTTTGTTGCATACTTATATATTGCTTATGTATTGTCTATTGTTTGCCTAGTGCATAGAGATGCCGTCGTATGTCGTGTACAAGGGTAAGGTTCCCGGAGTCTACGACGACTGGGAGGAGTGTCGGAGACAGGTTCACCGTTTCAGCGGTAACAGTTACAAAGGGTACACCACTAGGGCGGAGGCGGAATCTAGATACGCGCGCTATCTAGCGGGAGAGAGGAGGGAGCGTTGGAGGAACTGGATGAAGACCAGTTTCATCGCGATGATGCTCATCGTGATGACCGCATCTCTCTTCTATGTGATGGTAGTTTAGATGATCGATATCGACTTGTAATGTGAAGACAAACTCGCTACTCGCGGTCTTGAGACTTGTAATGTTCTATCTTCGTTCGGTCTTTTGAATTCGGAGGCTAATATGATGTATTGTATTCGGAGACTAATATTCTATTGTATTCGATGAATTTGCTGTTGCTATGTCCTGCTGCTTATTTTCTGTCCAATAATATATTTTGTAATTTGTGCAAAAATCAGAAAAGAAAAAAAAATAATCCCTAATATACATACTAATGGCGCATCACGCCAACGTGCGCCATTAGTATGCCAAAGGATACTAATGGCGCATCCCAGAGCAGTGCGCCATTAGTATGCCAGAGGGTACTAATGGCGCATCACCCAGCAGTGCGCCATTAGTATGCCGAAGGATACTAATGGCGCATCACACTGCAGTGCGCCATTAGTATAGCAAAGCACATGGGTATATATGGCCCCCTGGGAGGCATACTAATGGCGCACTGTGGCCTATACTAATGGCGCACGGCCCGGTGCGCCATTAGAGTACCAGATACTAATGGCGCACCAGCGGTGCGCCATTAGTAATAATTACTAGTGGCGTGATGCTTGTGGCGCACCAGTAGTGCGCCATTAGTACGCAAAACTGGTGCGCCACTAGTAAGCCTTTTTCTAGTAGTGCCGCTCCATGATCGCATGCCAAGTTCCATGAATTTCAGACGATTTTTGGATTTACTAGAATTCAAAAACCAGGCATCTGAATGTTTTGCCGGCAATCAACGGTGCCCTGGTGTTTGAAATTCATTCCCATTTCTTGCATGGGACCTAAGCATGCACCCAAGGACACAGATTTGATTTTTCAACCAATTTATATGCACTGGAGCATGTGCATGTAGTTCAAATTTGAATTATGCACATAAATTCATTGAAAACTCGGTTAATGCACAAAAATGTCCAAACGAACGCCGAAAAATCACAAAAATTCACAAAACACTCCTTTTGTTCTATGTTGACATGAGAAAAAAATTGAAAGCAATAAGAGGCAATGGATATCGTTTCGTCCCCAAAGGTGGAACGTTCCCAATCGAAAACCATCGTGCTTGTTGTGAGAAGCTCCAGTTTGTGAGAAGCATATACTCAAACCTGCCCCTAATGGGACAAAATTTGTACCACAGCATGTTGATGCCGCTCCATAATAGCATGCCAAGTTTCATGAATTTCAGACGAGTTTTGGATTTACTAGAACTTAAAAGCCAGGCATCTGAATGTTTTGCCCGCAATCAACGGTGCCCTGGTGTTTGAAATTCATTCCCATTTCTTGCATGGGACCTAAGCATGCACCCAAGGACACAGATTTGATTTTTCAACCAATTCATATGCACTGGAGCATGTGCATGTAGTTCAAATTTGAATTGTGCACATAAATGCATTGAAAACTCAGTTAATGCATAAAAATGTCCAAACGAACCGCAAAAAATCACAAAAATTCACACAACACTCCTGTTGTTCTATGTTGACACAAGAAAAAAATTGAAAGCAATAAGAGGCAATGGATATCAATTCGTCCCCAAAGGTGGAACATTCCCAACCGAAAGCCATCATGCTTGTTGTGAGAAGCTCCGAGTTGTGAGAAGCATATACCCAAACCTGCCCCAAATGGGACAAAATTTGTACCACAGCATGTTGGTGCCTCTCCATAATCGCATGCCAAGTTTCATGAATTTCAGACAAGTTTTGGATTTACTAGAACTTAAAAAGCGGGCATCTCAATGTTTTGCCCGCAATCAACGGTGCCCTGGTGTTTGAAATTCATTCCCATTTCTTGGATGGGACCTAAGCATCCACCCAAGGACACAGATTTGATTTTTCAACCAATTTACATGCACTGGAGCATGTGCATGTAGTTTAAATTTGAATTATGCACATAAATGCATTGAAAACTCAGTTAATGCATAAAAATGTCCAAACGAACCCCGAAAAATCACAAAAAATCACAAAACACTCCTTTTGTTCTATGTTGACATGAGAAAAAAAATTGAAAGCAATAAGAGGCAATGGATATCATTTCGTCCCCAAAGGTGGAACGTTCCCAACCAAAAACCATCATGCTTGTTGTGAGAAGCTCCGGTTTGTGAGAAGCATATAAGCAAACCTGCCACAAATGGGACAAAATTTGTACCACAACATGTTGATGCCGCTCCATAATAGCATGCCAAGTTTCATGAATTTCAGGCGAGTTTTGGATTTACTAGAACTTAAAAACGAGGCATCTCAATGTTTTACCCGCAATCAACGGTGCCCTGGTGTTTGAAATTCATTCCCATTTCTTGCATGGGACCTAAGCATGCACCCAAGGACACATATTTGATTTATCAACCAATTTATATGCACTGGAGCATGTGCATGTAGTTCAAATTTGAATTATGCACATAAATCCATTGAAAACTCAGTTAATGCATAAAAATGTCCAAATGAACCCCAAAAAATCACAAAAATTCACACAACACTCCTGTTGTTCTATGTTGACACAAGAAAAAAATTGAAAGCAATAAGAGGCAATGGATATCGTTTCGTCCCCAAAGGTGGAACGTTCCCAACCGAAAACCATCATGGTTGTTGTGAAAAGCTCCGGTTTGTGAGAAGCATATACCCAAACCTGCCCCAAATGGGACAAAATTTGTACCACAGCATGTTGATGCCTCTCCATAATCGCATGCCAAGTTTCATGAATTTCAGACAAGTTTTGGATTTACTAGAACTTGAAAACCAGGCATCTCAATGTTTTGCCCACAATCAATGGTGCCCTGGTGTTTGAAATTCATTCCCATTTTTTGCATGGGACCTAAGCATGCACCCAAGGACACAGATTTGATTTTTCAACCAATTTATATGCACTGGAGCATGTGCATGTAGTTCAAATTTGAATTATGCGCATAATCGCATTGAAAACTCAGCTAATGCATAAAAATGTCCAAACGAACCCCGAAGAATCACAAAAATTCACACAACACTCCTGTTGTTCTATGTTGACACGAGAAAAAAAAATTGAAAGCAATAAGAGGCAATGGATATCGTTTCGTCCCCAAAGGTGGAACGTTCCCAACCGAAAGCCATCATGCTTGTTGTGAGAAGCTCCGGGTTGTGAGAAGCATATACCCAAACCTGCCCCAAATGGGACAAAATTTGTCCCACGGCATGTTAATGCCGCTCCATGATAGCATGCCAAGTTCCATGAATTTTAGACGGTTTTTGAATTTACTAGAATTTAAAAACCAGGCATCTCAATGTTTTACCGGCAATCAACGGTGCCCTGGTGTTTGAAATTCATTCCCATTTCTTGCATGGGACCTACGCATGCACCCAAGGACACAAATTTGATTTTTCAACCAATTTATATGCACTGGAGCATGTGCATGTAGTTCAAATTTGAACTATGCACATAAATTCATTGAAAACTCAGCTAATGCATAAAAATGTCCAAACGAACCCCAAAAAATCACAAAAATTCACACAACACTCCTGTTGTTCTATGTTGACACAAGAAAAAAATTGAAAGCAATAAGAGGCAATGGATATCGTTACGTCCCCAAAGGTGGAACGTTCCCAACCGAAAACCATCTTGCTTCTTGTGAGAAGCTCCGGTTTGTGAGAAGCATATACCCAAACATGCCCCAAATGGGACAAAATTTGTACCACAGCATGTTGATGCCGCTCCATAATAGCATGCCAAGTTTCATGAATTTCAGACGAGTTTTGGATTTACTAGAACTTAAAAACCAGGCATCTCAATGTTTTGCCCGCAATCAATGGTGCCGTGGTGTTTGAAATTCATTCCCATTTCTTGCATGGGACCTAAGCATGCACCCAAGGACACAGATTTGATTTTTCAACCAATTTATATGCACTGGAGCATGTGCATGTAGGTCAAATTTGAATTATGCACATAAATGCATTGAAAACTCAGTTAATGCATAAAAATGTCCAAGCGAACCCCGAAAAATCACAAAAATTCACACAACACTCCTGTTGTTCTATGTTGACATGAGAAGAAAAATTGAAAGCAATAAGAGGCAATGGATAACGTTTCGTCCCCAAAGGTGGAACGTTCCCAATCGAAAACCATCATGCTTGTTGTGAGAAGCTCCAGTTTGTGAGAAGCATATACTCAAACCTGCCCCTAATGGGCAAAATTTGTACCACAGCATGTTGATGCCGCTCCATAATAGCATGCCAAGTTTCATGAATTTCAGACGAGTTTTGGATTTACTAGAACTTAAAAGCCAGGCATCTCAATGTTTTGCCCGCAATCAACGGTGTCCTGGTGTTTGAAATTCATTCCCATTTCTTGCATGGGACCTAAGCATGCACCGAAGGACAAAGATTTGATTTTTCAACCAATTTATATGCACTGGAGCATGTGCATGTAGTTCAAATTTGAATTGTGCACATAAATGCATTGAAAACTCAGTTAATGCATAAAAATGTCCAAACGAACCGCAAAAAATCACAAAAATTCACACAACACTCCTGTTGTTCTATGTTGACACAAGAAAAAAATTGAAAGCAATAAGAGGCACTGGATATCGTTTCGTCCCCAAAGGTGGAACGTTCCCAACCGAAAGCCATCATGCTTGTTGTGAGAAGCTCCGGGTTGTGAGAAGCATATACCCAAACCTGCCCCAAATGGGACAAAATTTGTACCACAGCATGTTGGTGCCGCTCCATAATCGCATGCCAAGTTTCATGAATTTCAGACAAGTTTTGGATTTACTAGAACTTAAAAACGGGCATCTCAATGTTTTGCCGGCAATCAACGGTGCCCTGGTGTTTGAAATTCATTCCCATTTCTTGCATGGGACCTAAGCATGCACCCAAGGACACAGATTTGATTTTTCAACGAATTTATATGCACTGGAGCATGTGCATGTAGTTCAAATTTGAATTATGCACATAAATTCATTGAAAACTCAGTTAATGCACAAAAATGTACCAACGAACCCCGAAAAATCACAAAAATTCACAAAACACTCCTTTTGTTCTATGTTGACATGAAAAAAAATTGAGAGCAATAAGAGGCAATGGATATCGTTTCGTCCCCAAAGGTGGAACGTTCCCAATCGAAAACCATCGTGCTTGTTGTGAGAAGCTCCAGTTTGTGAGAAGCATATACTCAAACCTGCCCCTAATGGGACAAAATTTGTACCACAGCATGTTGATGCCGCTCCATAATAGCATGCCAAGTTTCATGAATTTCAGACGAGTTTTGGATTTACTAGAACTTAAAAACCAGGCATCTGAATGTTTTGCCCGCAATCAACGGTGCCCTGGTGTTTGAAATTCATTCCCATTTCTTGCATGAGACCTAAGCATGCACCCAAGGACACATATTTGATTTTTCAACCAATTTATATGCACTGGAGCATGTGCATGTAGTTCAAATTTGAATTGTGCACATAAATGCATTGAAAACTCAGTTAATGCATAAAAATGTCCAAACGAACCGCAAAAAAACACAAAAATTCACACAACACTCCTGTTGTTCTATGTTGACACAAGAAAAAATTCAAAGCAATAATAGGCAATGGATATCGTTTCGTCCCCAAAGGTGGAACATTCCCAACTGAAAGCCATCATGCTTGTTGTGAGAAGCTCCGGGTTGTCAGAAGCATATACCCAAACCTGCCCCAAATGGGACTAAATTTGTACCACAGCATGTTGGTGCCGCTCCATAATCGCATGCCAAGTTTCATGAATTTCAGACAAGTTTTGGATTTACTAGAACTTGAAACCGGGCATCTCAATGTTTTGCCCGCAATCAACGGTGCCCTGGTGTTTGAAATTCATTTCCATTTCTTGCAGGGGACCTAAGCATGCACCCAAGGACACAGATTTGATTTTTCAACCAATTTATATGCACTGGAGCATGTACATGTAGTTCAAATTTGAATTATGCGCATAAATGCATTGAAAACTCAGTTAATGCATAAAAATGTCCAAACGAACCCCGAAGAATCACAAAAATTCACACAACACTCCTGTTGTTCTATGTTGACACGAGAAAAAAAAATTGAAAGCAACAAGAGGCAATGGATATCGTTTCGTCTCCAAAGCTGGAACGTTCCCTACCAAAAACCATCATGCCTGTTGTGAGAAACTCCGGTTTGTGACAAGCATATACTCAAACCTGCCCCTAATGGGACAAAATTTGTACCACAGCATGTTGATGCCGCTCCATAATAGCATGCCAAGTTTCATGAATTTCAGACGAGTTTTGGATTTACTAGAACTTAAAAACCAGGCATCTGAATGTTTTGCCTGCAATCAACGGTGCCCTGGTGTTTGAAATTCATTCCCATTTCTTGCATGGGACCTACGCATGCACCCAAGGACACAAATTTGATTTTTCAACCAATTTATATGCACTGGAGCATGTGCATGTAGTTCAAATTTGAATTTTGCACATAAATGCATTGAAAGCTCAGCTAATGCATAAAAATGTCCAAACGAACCCCAAAAAATCACAAAAATTCACACAACACTCCTGTTGTTCTATGTTGACACAAGAAAAAAATTGAAAGCAATAAGAGGCAATGGATATCGTTACGTCCCCAAAGGTGGAACGTTCCCAACCGAAAACCATCTTGCTTCTTGTGAGAAGCTCCGGTTTGTGAGAAGCATATACCCAAACATGCCCCAAATGGGACAAAATTTGTACCACAGCATGTTGATGCCGCTCCATAATAGCATGCCAAGTTTCATGAATTTCAGACGAGTTTTGGATTTACTAGAACTTAAAAACCAGGCATCTGAATGTTTTGCCCGCAATCAACGGTGCCGTGGTGTTTGAAATTCATTCCCATTTCTTCCATGGGACCTAAGCATGCACCCAAGGACACAGATTTGATTTTTCAACCAATTTATATGCACTGGAGCATGTGCATGTAGGTCAAATTTGAATTATGCACATAAATGCATTGAAAACTCAGTTAATGCATAAAAATGTCCAAGCGAACCCCGAAAAATCACAAAAATTCACACAACACTCCTGTTGTTCTATGTTGACATGAGAAGAAAAATTGAAAGCAATAAGAGGCAATGGATATCGTTTCGTCCCCAAAGGTGGAACGTTCCCAATCGAAAACCATCATGCTTGTTGTGAGAAGCTCCAGTTTGTGAGAAGCATATACTCAAACCTGCCCCTAATGGGAAAAATTTGTACCACAGCATGTTGATGCCGCTCCATAATAGCATGCCAAGTTTCACGAATTTCAGACGAGTTTTGGATTTACTAGAACTTAAGAACCAGGCATCTGAATGTTTTGCCCGCAATCAACGGTGCCCTGGTGTTTGAAATTCATTCCCATTTCTTGCATGGGACCTAAGCATGCACCGAAGGACAAAGATTTGATTTTTCAACCAATTTATATGCACTGGAGCATGTGCATGTAGTTCAAATTTGAATTGTGCACATAAATGCATTGAAAACTCAGTTAATGCATAAAAATGTCCAAACGAACCGCAAAAAATCACAAAAATTCACACAACACTCCTGTTGTTCTATGTTGACACAAGAAAAAAATTGAAAGCAATAAGAGGCACTGGATATCGTTTCGTCCCCAAAGGTGGAACGTTCCCAACCGAAAGCCATCATGCTTGTTGTGAGAAGCTCCGGGCTGTGAGAAGCATATACCCAAACCTGCCCCAAATGGGACAAAATTTGTACCACAGCATGTTGGTGCCGCTCCATAATCGCATGCCAAGTTTCATAAATTTCAGACAAGTTTTGGATTTACCAGAACTTAAAAACGGGCATCTCAATGTTTTGCCGGCAATCAACGGTGCCCTAGTGTTTGAAATTCTTTCCCATTTCTTGCATGGGACCTAAGCATGCACCCAAGGACACCGATTTGATTTTTCAACGAATTTATATGCACTTGAGCATGTGTATGTAGTTCAAATTTGAATTATGCACATAAATTCATTGAAAACTCAGTTAATGCACAAAAATGTACCAACGAACCCCGAAAAATCACAAAAATTCACAAAACACTCCTTTTGTTCTATGTTGACATGAAAAAAAAATTGAGTGCAATAAGAGGCAATGGATATCGTTTCGTCCCCAAAGGTGGAACGTTCCCAATCGAAAACCATCGTGCTTGTTGTGAGAAGCTCCAGTTTGTGAGAAGCATATACTCAAACCTTCCCCTAATGGGACAAAATTTGTACCACAGCATGTTGATGCCGCTCCATAATAGCATGCCAAGTTTCATGAATTTCAGACGAGTTTTGGATTTACTAGAACTTAAAAACCAGGCATCTGAATGTTTCCGCAATCAACGGTGCCCTGGTGTTTGAAATTCATTCCCATTTCTTGCATGGGACCTACGCATGCACCCAAGGACACAAATTTGATTTTTCAACCAATTTATATGCACTGGAGCATGTGCATGTAGTTCAAATTTGAATTTTGCACATAAATGCATTGAAAACTCAGCTAATGCATAAAAATGTCCAAACGAACCCCAAAAAATCACAAAAATTCACACAACACTCCTGTTGTTCTATGTTGACACAAGAAAAAAATTGAAAGCAATAAGAGGCAATGGATATCGTTACGTCCCCCAAGGTGGAACGTTCCCAACCGAAAACCATCTTGCTTCTTGTGAGAAGCTCCGGTTTGTGAGAAGCATATACCCAAACATGCCCCAAATGGGACAAAATTTGTACCACAGCATGTTGATGCCGCTCCATAATAGCATGCCAAGTTTCATGAATTTCAGACGAGTTTTGGATTTACTAGAACTTAAAAACCAGGCATCTGAATGTTTTGCCCGCAATCAACGGTGCCGTGGTGTTTGAAATTCATTCCCATTTCTTGCATGGGACCTAAGCATGCACCCAAGGACACAGATTTGATTTTTCAACCAATTTATATGCACTGGAGCATGTGCATGTAGGTCAAATTTGAATTATGCACATAAATGCATTGAAAACTCAGTTAATGCATAAAAATGTCCAAGCGAACCCCGAAAAATCACAAAAATTCACACAACACTCCTGTTGTTCTATGTTGACATGAGAAGAAAAATTGAAAGCAATAAGAGGCAATGGATATCGTTTCGTCCCCAAAGGTGGAACGTTCCCAATCGAAAACCATCATGCTTGTTGTGAGAAGCTCCAGTTTGTGAGAAGCATATACTCAAACCTGCCCCTAATGGGAAAAATTTGTACCACAGCATGTTGATGCCGCTCCATAATAGCATGCCAAGTTTCACGAATTTCAGACGAGTTTTGGATTTACTAGAACTTAAGAACCAGGCATCTGAATGTTTTGCCCGCAATCAACGGTGCCCTGGTGTTTGAAATTCATTCCCATTTCTTGCATGGGACCTAAGCATGCACCGAAGGACAAAGATTTAATTTTTCAACCAATTTATATGCACTGGAGCATGTGCATGTAGTTCAAATTTGAATTGTGCACATAAATGCATTGAAAACTTAGTTAATGCATAAAAATGTCCAAACGAACCGCAAAAAATCACAAAAATTCACACAACACTCCTGTTGTTCTATGTTGACACAAGAAAAAAATTGAAAGCAATAAGAGGCACTGGATATCGTTTCGTCCCCAAAGGTGGAACGTTCCCAACCGAAAGCCATCATGCTTGTTGTGAGAAGCTCCGGGCTGTGAGAAGCATATACCCAAACCTGCCCCAAATGGGACAAAATTTGTACCACAGCATGTTGGTGCCGCTCCATAATCGCATGCCAAGTTTCAAAAATTTCAGACAAGTTTTGGATTTACTAGAACTTAAAAACGGGAATCTCAATGTTTTGCCGGCAATCAACGGTGCCCTGGTGTTTGAAATTCATTCCCATTTCTTGCATGGGACCTAAGCATGCACCCAAGGACACAGATTTGATTTTTCAACGAATTTATATGCACTTGAGCATGTGCATGTAGTTCAAATTTGAATTATGCACATAAATTCATTGAAAACTCAGTTAATGCACAAAAATGTACCAACGAACCCCAAAAATCACAAAAATTCACAAAACACTCCTTTTGTTCTATGTTGACATGAAAAAAAATTGAGAGCAATAAGAGGCAATGGATATCGTTTCGTCCCCAAAGGTGGAACGTTCCCAATCGAAAACCATCGTGCTTGTTGTGAGAAGCTCCAGTTTGTGAGAAGCATATACTCAAACCTGCCCCTAATGGGACAAAATTTGTACCACAGCATGTTGATGCCGCTCCATAATAGCATGCCAAGTTTCATGAATTTCAGACGAGTTTTGGATTTACTAGAACTTAAAAACCAGGCATCTGAATGTTTTGCCCGCAATCAACGGTGCCCTGGTGTTTGAAATTCATTCCCATTTGTTGCATGGGACCTAAGCATGCACCCAAGGACACAGATTTGATTTTTCAACCAATTTATATGCACTGGAGCATGTGCATGTAGTTCAAATTTGAATTGTGCACATAAATGCATTGAAAACTCAGCTAATGCATAAAAATGTCCAAACGAACCGCAAAAAATCACAAAAATTCACACAACACTCCTGTTGTTCTATGTTGACCCAAGAAAAAATTGAAAGCAATAAGAGGCAATGGATATCGTTTCGTCCCCAAAGGTGGAACATTCCCAACTGAAAGCCATCATGTTTGTTGTGAGAAGCTCCGGATTGTGAGAAGCATATACCCAAACCTGCCCCAAATGGGACTAAATTTGTACCACAACATGTTGGTGCCGCTCCATAATCGCATGCCAAGTTTCATGAATTTCAGACAAGTTTTGGATTTACTAGAACTTAAAAACGGGCATCTCAATGTTTTGCCGGCAATCAACGATGCCTGGTGTTTGAAATTCATTCCCATTTCTTGCATGGGACCTAAGCATGCACCCAAGGACACAGATTTGATTTTTCAACGAATTTATATGCACTGGAGCATGTGCATGTAGTTCAAATTTGAATTATGCACATAAATTCATTGAAAACTCAGTTAATGCAAAAAAATGAACCAACGAACCCCGAAAAATCACAAAAATTCACAAAACACTCCTTTTGTTCTATGTTGACATGAAAAAAAAATTGAGAGAAATAAGAGGCAATGGATATCGTTTCGTCCCCAAAGGTGGAACGTTCCCAATCAAAAACCATCGTGCTTGTTGTGAGAAGCTCCAGTTTGTGAGAAGCATATACTCAAACCTGCCCCTAATGGGACAAATATTGTACCACAGCATGTTGATGCCGCTCCATAATAGCATGCCAAGTTTCATGAATTTCAGATGAGTTTTGGATTTACTAGAACTTAAAAACCAGGCATCTGAATGTTTTGCCCGCAATCAACGGTGCCCTAGTGTTTGAAATTCATTCCCATTTCTTGCATGGGACCTAAGCATGCACCCAAGGACACATATTTGATTTTTCAACCAATTTATATGCACTGGAGCATGTGCATGTAGTTCAAATTTGAATTGTGCACATAAAGGCATTGAAAACTCAGTTAATGCATAAAAATGTCCAAACGAACCGCAAAAAATCACAAAAATTCACACAACACTCCTGTTGTTCTATGTTGACACAAGAAAAAAATTGAAAGCAATAAGAGGCACTGGATATCGTTTCGTCCCCAAAGGTGGAACGTTCCCAACCGAAAGCCATCATGCTTGTTGTGAGAAGCTCCGGGCTGTGAGAAGCATATACCCAAACCTGCCCCAAATGGGACAAAATTTGTACCACAGCATGTTGGTGCCGCTCCATAATCGCATGCCAAGTTTCATAAATTTCAGACAAGTTTTGGATTTACTAGAACTTAAAAACGGGCATCTCAATGTTTTGCCGGCAATCAACGGTGCCCTGGTGTTTGAAATTCATTCCCATTTCTTGCATGGGACCTAAGCATGCACCCAAGGACACAGATTTGATTTTTCAACGAATTTATATGCACTTGAGCATGTGCATGCAGTTCAAATTTGAATTATGCACATAAATTCATTGAAAACCCAGTTAATGCACAAAAATGTACCAACGAACCCCAAAAATCACAAAAATTCACAAAACACTCCTTTTGTTCTATGTTGACATGAAAAAAAAATTGAGAGCAATAAGAGGCAATGGATATCGTTTCGTCCCCAAAGGTGGAACGTTCCCAATCGAAAACCATCGTGCTTGTTGTGAGAAGCTCCTGTTTGTGAGAAGCATATACTCAAACCTGCCCCTAATGGGACAAAATTTGTACCACAGCATGTTGATGCCGCTCCATAATAGCATGCCAAGTTTCATGAATTTCAGACGAGTTTTGGATTTACTAGAACTTAAAAACCAGGCATCTGAATGTTTTGCCCGCAATCAACGGTGCCCTGGTGTTTGAAATTCATTCCCATTTGTTGCATGGGACCTAAGCATGCACCCAAGGACACAGATTTGATTTTTCAACCAATTTATATGCACTGGAGCATGTGCATGTAGTTCAAATTTGAATTGTGCACATAAATGCATTGAAAACTCAGCTAATGCATAAAAATGTCCAAACGAACCGCAAAAAATCACAAAAATTCACACAACACTCCTGTTGTTCTATGTTGACCCAAGAAAAAATTGAAAGCAATAAGAGGCAATGGATATCGTTTCGTCCCCAAAGGTGGCACATTCCCAACTGAAAGCCATCATGTTTGTTGTGAGAAGCTCCGGATTGTGAGAAGCATATACCCAAACCTGCCCCAAATGGGACTAAATTTGTACCACAGCATGTTGGTGCCGCTCCATAATCGCATGCCAAGTTTCATGAATTTCAGACAAGTTTTGGATTTACTAGAACTTGAAAACGGGCATCTCAATGTTTTGCCGGCAATCAACGATGCCTGGTGTTTGAAATTCATTCCCATTTCTTGCATGGGACCTAAGCATGCACCCAAGGACACAGATTTGATTTTTCAACGAATTTATATGCACTGGAGCATGTGCATGTAGTTCAAATTTGAATTATGCACATAAATTCATTGAAAACTCAGTTAATGTAAAAAAATGAACCAACGAACCCCGAAAAATCACAAAAATTCACAAAACACTCCTTTTGTTCTATGTTGACATGAAAAAAAAATTGAGAGAAATAAGAGGCAATGGATATCTTTTCGTCCCCAAAGGTGGAACGTTCCCAATCAAAAACCATCGTGCTTGTTGTGAGAAGCTCCAGTTTGTGAGAAGCATATACTCAAACCTGCCCCTAATGGGACAAATATTGTACCACAGCATGTTGATGCCGCTCCATAATAGCATGCCAAGTTTCATGAATTTCAGACGAGTTTTGGATTTACTAGAACTTAAAAACCAGGCATCTGAATGTTTTGCCCGCAATCAACGGTGCCCTGGTGTTTGAAATTCATTCCCATTTCTTGCATGGGACCTAAGCATGCACCCAAGGACACATATTTGATTTTTCAACCAATTTATATGCACTGCAGCATGTGCATGTAGTTCAAATTTGAATTGTGCACATAAATGCATTGAAAACTCAGTTAATGCATAAAAATGTCCAAACGAACCGCAAAAAATCACAAAAATTCACACAGCACTCCTGTTGTTCTATGTTGACACAAGAAAAAATTGAAAGCAATAAGAGGCAATGGATATCGTTTCGTCCCCAAAGGTGGAACATTCCCAACTGAAAGCCATCATGCTTGTTGTGAGAAGCTCCGGGTTGTGAGAAGCATATACCCAAACCTGCCCCAAATGGGACTAAATTTGTACCACGGCATGTTGGTGCCGCACCATAATCGCATGCCAAGTTTCATGAATTTCAGACAAGTTTTGGATTTACTAGAACTTGAAACCGGGCATCTTAATGTTTTGCCCGCAATCAACGGTGCCCTGGTGTTTGAAATTCATTCCCATTTCTTGCATGGGACCTAAGCATGCACCCAAGGACACAGATTTGATTTTTCAACGAATTTATATGCACTAGAGCATGTGCATGTAGTTCAAATTTGAATTATGCACATAAATTCATTGAAAACTCAGTTAATGCACAAAAATGTCCCAACGAACCCCGAAAAATCACAAAAATTCACAAAACACTCCTTTTGTTCTATGTTGACATGAGAAAAAAATTGAGAGCAATAAGAGGCAATGGATATCGTTTCGTCCCCAAAGGTGGAACGTTCCCAATCGAAAACCATCGTGCTTGTTGTGAGAAGCTCCAGTTTGTGAGAAGCATATACTCAAACCTGCCCCTAATGGGACAAAATTTGTACCACAGCATGTTGATGCCGCTCCATAATAACATGCCAAGTTTCATGAATTTCAGACGAGTTTTGGATTTACTAGAACTTAAAAACCAGGCATCTGAATGTTTTGCCCGCAATCAATCGTGCCCTGGTGTTTGAAATTCATTCCCATTTCTTGCATGGGACCTAAGCATTCACCCAAGGACACATATTTGTTTTTCAACCAATTTATATGCACTGGAGCATGTGCATGTAGTTCAAATTTGAATTGTGCACATAAATGCATTGAAAACTCAGTTAATGCATAAAAATGTCCAAACGAACCTCAAAAAAACACAAAAATTCACATAACACTCCTGTTGTTCTATGTTGACACAAGAAAAATGAAAGCAATAAGAGGCAATGGATATCGTTTCGTCCCCGAAGGTGGAACATTCCCAACTGAAAGCCATCATGCTTGTTGTGAGAAGCTCCGGGTTGTGAGAATCATATACCCAAACCTGCCCCAAATGGGACTAAATTTATACCACAGCATGTTGGTGCCGCTCCATAATCGCATGCCAAGTTTCATGAATTTCAGACAAGTTTTGGATTTACTAGAACTTGAAAACCGGGCATCTCAATGTTTTGCCCGCAATCAACGGTGCCCTGGTGTTTGAAATTCATTCCCATTTCTTGCATGGGACCTAAGCATGCACCCAAGGACACAGATTTGATTTTTCAACCAATTTATATGCACTGGAGCATGTGCATGTAGTTCGAATTTGAATTATGCACATAAATGCGTTGAAAACTCAGTTAATGCATAAAAATGTCCAAACAAACCCCGAAAAATCACAAAAAATCACAAAACACTCCTATTGTTCTATGTTGACATGAGAAAAAAAATTGAAAGCAATAAGAGGCAATGGATATCATTTCGTCCCCAAAGGTGGAACGTTCCCAACCAAAAACCATCATGCTTGTTGTGAGAAGCTCAGGTTTGTGAGAAGCATATAAGCAAACCTGCCCCAAATGGGACAAAATCTGTACCACAGCATGTTCATGCCGCTCCATAATAGCATGCCAAGTTTCATGAATTTCAGACGAGTTTTGGATTTACTAGAACTTAAAAACGAGGCATCTCAATGTTTTACCCGCAATCAATGGTGCCCTGGTGTTTGAAATTCATTCCCATTTCTTGCATGGGACCTAAGCATGCACCCAAGGACACATATTTGATTTTTCAACCAATTTATATGCACTGGAGCGTGTGCATGTTGTTCAAATTTGAATTATGCACATAAATCCATTGAAAACTCAGTTAATGCATAAAAATGTCCAAACGAACCCTAAAAAATCACAAAAATTCACACAACACTCCTGTTGTTCTATGTTGACACAAGAAAAAAAATTGAAAGCAATAAGAGGCAATGGATATCGTTTCGTCCCCAAAGGTGGAACGTTCCCAACCGAAAACCATCATGCTTGTTGTGAGAAGCTCCGGTTTGTGAGAAGCATATACCCAAACCTGCCCCAAATGGGACAAAATTTGTACCACAGCATGTTGATGCCTCTCCATAATCGCATGCCAAGTTTCATGAATTTCAGACAAGTTTTGGATTTACTAGAACTTAAAAACTAGGCATCTCAATGTTTTGCCCGCAATCAACGGTGCCCTGGTGTTTGAAATTCATTCCCATTTCTAGCATGGGACCTAAGCATGCACCCAAGGACACAGATTTGATTCTTCAACCAATTTATATGCACTGGAGCATGTGCATGTAGTTCAAATTTGAATTATGCGCATAAATGCATTGAAAACTCAGTTAATGCATAAAAATGTCCAAACGAACCCTGAAAAATCACAAAAATTCACACAACACTCCTTTTGTTCTATGTTGACATGAGAAAAAAAAATTGAAAGCAATAAGAGGCAGTGGATATCGTTTCGTCACCAAAGGTGGAACGTTCCCAATCGAAAACCATCATGCTTGTTGTGAGAAGCTCAAGTTTGTGAGAAGCATATACTCAAACCTGCCCCTAATGGGACAAAATTTGTACCACAGCATGTTGATGCCGCTCCATAATAGCATCCCAAGTTTCATGAATTTTAGACGAGTTTTGGATTTACTAGAACTTAAAAACCAGGCATCTGAATGTTTTGCCCGCAATCAACGGTGCCCTGGTGTTTGAAATTCATTCCCATTTCTTGCATGGGACCTAAGCATGCACCCAAGGACACAGATTTGATTTTTCAACCAATTTATATGCACAGGAGCATGTGCATGTAGTTCAAATTTGAATTTTGCACATAAATGCATTGAAAACTCAGTTAATGCATAAAAATGTCCAAACGAACCGCAAAAAATCACAAAAATTCACACAACACTCCTGTTGTTCTATGTTGACACAAGAAAAAATTGAAAGCAATAAGAGGGAATGGATATCGTTTCGTCCCCAAAGGTGGAACATTCCCAACTGAAAGCCATCATGCTTGTTGTGAGAAGCTCCGGGTTGTGAGAAGCATATACCCAAACCTGCCCCAAATGGGACTAAATTTGTACCACAACATGTTGGTGCCGCTCCATAATCGCATGCCAAGTTTCATGAATTTCAGACAAGTTTTGTATTTACTAGAACTTGAAAACCGGGCATCTCAATGTTTTGCCCGCAATCAACGGTGCCCTGGTGTTTGAAATTCATTCCCATTTCTTGCATGGGACCTAAGCATGCACCCAAGGACACAAATTTGATTTTTCAACCAATTTATATGCACTGGAGCATGTGCATGTAGTTCAAATTTGAATTATGCACATAAATGCATTAAAAACTCAGTTAATGCATAAAAATGTCCAAACAAACCCCGAAAAATCACAAAAAATCACAAAACACTCCTTTTGTTCTATGTTGACATGAGAAAAAAAATTGAAAGCAATAAGAGGCAATGGATATCATTTCGTCCCCAAAGGTGGAACGTTCCCAACCAAAAACCATCATGCTTGTTGTGAGAAGCTCCGGTTTGTGAGAAGCATATAAGCAAACCTGCCCCAAATGGGACAAAATTTGTACCACGGTATGTTGATGCCGCTCCATAATAGCATGCCAAGTTTCATGAATTTCAGACGAGTTTTGGATTTACTAGAACTTAAAAACGAGGCATCTCAATGTTTTACCCGCAATCAACGGTGCCCTGGAGTTTGAAATTCATTCCCATTTCTTGCATGGGACCTAAGCATGCACCCAAGGACACATATTTGATTTTTCAACCAATTTATATGCACTGGAGCATGTGCATGTACTTCAAATTTGAATTGTGCACATAAATGCATTGAAAACTCAGTTAATGCATAAAAATGTCCAAACGAACCGCAAAAAATCACAAAATTTCACACAACACTTCTGTTGTTCTATGTTGACACAAGAAAAAAATTGAAAGCAATAAGAGGCAATGGATATCGTTTCGTCCCCAAAGGTGGAACGTTCCCAACCGAAAACCATCATGCTTGTTGTGAGAAGCTCCGGTTTGTGAGAAGCATATACCCAAACCTGCCCCAAATGGGACAAAATTTGTACCACAGCATGTTGATGCCTCTCCATAATCGCATGCCAAGTTTCATGAATTTCAGACAAGTTTTGGATTTACTAGAACTTAAAAACCAGGCATCTCAATGTTTTGCTCGCAATCAACGATGCCCTGGTGTTTGAAATTCATTCCCATTTCTTGCATGGGACCTAAGCATGCACCCAAGGACACAGATTTGATTCTTCAACCAATTTATATGCACTGGAGCATGTGCATGTAGTTCAAATTTGAATTATGCGCAAAAATGCATTGAAAACTCAGTTAATGCATAAAAATGTCCAAACGAACCCCGAAAAATCACAAAAATTCACACAACACTCCTATTGTTCTATGTTGACACGATAAAAAAAATTGAAAGCAATAAGAGGCAATGGATATCGTTTCTTCCCCAAAGGTGGAACGTTCCCTACCAAAAACCATCATGCTTGTTGTGAGAAACTCGGGTTTGTGAGAAGCATATACCCAAACCTGCCCCAAATGGGACAAAATTTGTACCACGGCATGTTAATGCCGCTCCATGATAGCATGCCAAGTTCCATGAATTTTAGACGGTTTTTGAATTTACTAGAATTTAAAAACCAGGCATCTCAATGTTTTGCCGGCAATCAACGGTGCCCTGGTGTTTGAAATTCATTTTCATTTCTTGCATGGGACCTACGCATGCACCCAAGGACACAAATTTGATTTTTCAACCAATTTATATGCACTGGAGCATGTGCATGTAGTTCAAATTTGAATTATGCACATAAATTCATTGAAAACTCAGCTAATGCATAAAAATGTCCAAACGAACCCCAAAAAATCACAAAAATTCACACAACACTCCTGTTGTTCTATGTTGACACAAGAAAAAAATTGAAAGCAATAAGAGGCAATGGATATCGTTTCGTCCCCAAAGGTGGAATGTTCCCAACCGAAAACCATCTTGCTTCTGGTGAGAAGCTCCGGTTTGTGAGAAGCATATACCCAAACCTGCCCCAAATGGGACAAAATTTGTACCACGGCATGTTGATGCCGCTCCATAATAGCATGCCAAGTTTCATGAATTTCAGACGAGGTTTGGATTTACTAGAACTTAAAAACCAGGCATCTCAATGTTTTGCCTGCAATCAACGGTGCCGTGGTGTTTGAAATTCATTCCCATTTCTTGCATGGGACCTAAGAATGCACCCAAGGACACAGATTTGATTTTTCAACCAATTTATATGCACTGGAGCATGTGCATGTAGGTCAAATTGGAATTATGCACATAAATGCATTGAAAACTCAGTTAATGCATAAAAATGTCCAAGCGAACCCCGAAAAATCACAAAAATTCACACAACACTCCTGTTGTTCTATGTTGACATGAGAAAAAAAATTGAAAGCAATAAGAGGCAATGGATATCGTTTTGTCCCCAAAGGTGGAATGTTCCCAATCGAAAACCATCATGCTTGTTGTGAGAAGCTCCAGTTTGTGAGAAGCATATACTCAAACCTGCCCCTAATGGGACAAAATTTGTACCACAGCATGTTGATGCCGCTCCATAATAGCATGCCAAGTTTCATTAATTTCAGACGAGTTTTGGATTTACTAGAACTTAAGAACCAGGCATCTGAATGTTTTGCCCGCAATCAACGGTGCCCTGGTGTTTGAAATTCATTCCCATTTCTTGCATGGGACCTAAGCATGCACCGAAGGACAGAGATTTGATTTTTCAACCAATTTATATGCACTGGAGCATGTGCATGTAGTTCAAATTTGAATTGTGCACATAAATGCATTGAAAACTCAGTTAATGCATAAAAATGTCCAAACGAACCGCAAAAAATCACAAAATTTCACACAACACTCCTGTAGTTCTATGTTGACACAAGAAAAAAATTGAAAGCAATATGAGGCAATGTATATTGTTTCGTCCCCAAAGGTGGAACGTTCCCAACCGAAAGCCATCATGCTTGTTGTGAGAAGCTCCGGTTTGTGAGAAGCATATACCCAAACCTGCCCCAAATGGGACAAAATTTATACCACAGCATGTTGGTGCCGCTCCATAATCGCATGCCAAGTTTCATGAATTTCAGACAAGTTTTGGATTTACTAGAACTTGAAAACCGGGCATCTCAATGTTTTGCCCGCAATCAACGGTGCCCTGGTGTTTGAAATTAATTCCCATTTCTTGCATGGGACCTAAGCATGCACCCAAGGACACATATTTGATTTTTCAACCAATTTATATGCACTTGAGCATGTGCATGTAGTTCAAATTTGAATTATGCACATAAATCCATTGAAAACTCAGTTAATGCATAAAAATGTCCAAACGAACCCCAAAAAATCACAAAAATTCACACAACACTCCTGTTGTTCTATGTTGACACAAGAAAAAAATTGAAAGCAATAAGAGGCAATGGATATTGTTTCGTCCCCAAATGTGGAACGTTCCCAACCGAAAACCATCATGCTTGTTGTGAGAAGCTCCGGTTTGTGAGAAGCATATACCCAAACCTGCCCCAAATGGGACAAAATTTGTACCACAGCATGTTGATGCCTCTGCATAATCGCATGCCAAGTTTCGTGAATTTCAGACAAGTGTTGGATTTACTAGAACTTAAAAACCAGGCATCTCAATGTTTTGCCCGCAATCAACGGTGCCCTGGTGTTTGAAATTCATTCCCATTTCTTGCAAGGGACCTAAGCATGCACCCAAGGACACAGATTTGATTCTTCAACCAATTTATATGCACTGGAGCATGTGCATGTAGTTCAAATTTGAATTATGCGCATAAATGCATTGAAAACTCAGTTAATGCATAAAAATGTCCAAACGAACCCCAAAAAAACACAAAAATTCACACAACACTCCTGTTGTTTTATGTTGACACGAGAAAAAAAAATTGAAAGCAATAAGAGGCAATGGATATCGTTTCGTCGCCAAAGGTGGAACGTTCCCTACCAAAAACCATCATGCTTGTTGTGAGAAACTCCGGTTTGTGAGAAGCATATACACAAACCTGCCCCAAATGGGACAAAATTTGTACCACGGCATGTTAATGCCGCTCCATGATAGCATGCCAAGTTCCATGAATTTTAGACGGTTTTTGAATTTACTAGAATTTAATAACCAGGCATCTCAATGTTTTGCCGGCAATCAACGGTTCCCTGGTGTTTGAAATTCATTCCCATTTCTTGCATGGGACCTACGCATGCACCCAAGGACACAAATTTGATTTTTCAACCAATTTATATGCACTGGAGCATGTGCATGTAGTTCAAATTTGAATTATGCACATAAATGCATTGAAAACTCAGTTAATGCATAAAAATGTCCAAACGAACCCCGAAAAATCACAAAAAATCACACAACATTCCTGTTGTTCTATGTTGCAACAAGAAAAAAATTGAAAGCAATAAGAGGCAATGGATATCGTTTCGTCCCCAAAGGTGGAACATTCCCAACCGAAAGCCATCATGCTTGTTGTGAGAAGCTCCGGGTTGTGAGAAGCATATACCCAAACCTGCCCCAAATGGGACAAAATTTGTACTACAGCATGTTGGTGCCGCTCCATAATCGCATCCCAAGTTTCATGAATTTCAGACAAGTTTTGGATTTACTAGAACTTAAAAACGGGCATCTCAATGTTTTGCTCGCAATCAACGGTGCCCTGGTGTTTGAAATTCATTCCCATTTCTTGCATGGGACCTAAGCATGCACCCAAGGACATAGATTTGATTTTTCAACGAATTTATATGCACTGGAGCATGTGGATGTAGTTCAAATTTGAATTATGCACATAAATGCACTGAAAACACAGTTAATGCATAAAAATGTCCAAACGAACCCCGATAAATCACAAAAAATCACAAAACACTCCTTTTGTTCTATGTTGACATGAGAAAAAAATTGAAAGCAATAAGAGGCAATGGATATAATTTCGTCCCCAAAGGTGGAACGTTCCCAACCAAAAACCATCATGCTTGTTGTGAGAAGCTCCGGTTTGTGAGAAGCATATAAACAAACCTGCCCCAAAAGGGACAAAATTTGTACCACAGCATGTTGATGCCGCTCCATAATAGCATGCCAAGTTTCATGAAGTTCAGACGAGTTTTGGATTTACTAGAACTTAAAAACGAGGCATTTCAATGTTTTACCCGCAATCAATGGTGCCCTGGTGTTTGAAATTCATTCCCATTTCTTGCATGGGACCTAAGCATGCACCCAAGGACACAGATTTGATTTTCAACCAATTTATATGCACTGGAGCATGTGCATGTAGTTCAAATTTGAATTATGCACATAAATCCATTGAAAACTCAGTTAATGCATAAAAATGTCCAAACGAACCCAAAAAATCACAAAAATTCACACAACACTCCTGTTGTTCTATGTTGACACAAGAAAAAAATTGAAAGCAATAAGACGCAATGGATATCGTTTCGTCCCCAAAGGTGGAACGTTCCCAACCGAAAACCATCATGCTTGTTGTGAGAAGCTCCGGTTTGTGAGAAGCATATACCCAAACCTGCCCCAAATGGGAAAAAATTTGTACCACAGCATGTTGATGCCTCTCCATAATCGCATGCCAAGTTTCATGAATTTCAGACAAGTTTTGGATTTACTAGAACTTAAAAACCAGGCATCTCATTGTTTTGCCCGCAATCAACGGTGCCCTGGTGTTTGAAATTCATTCCCATTTCTTGCATGGGACCTAAGCATGCACCCAAGGACACAGATTTGATTTTTCAACCAATTAAATGCACTGGAGCATGTGCATGTAGTTCAAATTTGAATTGTGCGCATAAATGCATTGAAAACTCAGTTAATGCATAAAAATGTCCAAACGAACCCCGAGAAATAACAAAAATTCACACAACACTCCTGTTGTTCTATGTTGACACGAGAAAAAAAATTGAAAGCAATAAGAGGCAGTGGATATCGTTTCGTCCCCAAAGGTGGAACGTTCCCTACCAAAAACCATCATGCTTGTTGTGAGAAACTCCGGTTTGTGAGAAGCATATACCCAAACCTGCCCCAAATGGGACAAAATTTATACCACGGCATGTTAATGCCGCTCCATGATAGCATGCCAAGTTCTATGAATTTTAGACGGTTTTTGAATTTACTAGAATTTAAAAACCAGGCATCTCAATACTTTGCCGGCAATCAACGGTGCCCAGGTGTTTGAAACTCATTCCCATTTCTTGCATGGGACCTACGCATGCACCCAAGGACACAAATTTGATTTTTCAACCAATTTATATGCACTGGAGCATGTGGATGTAGTTCAAATTTGAATTATGCACATAAATGCACTGAAAACACAGTTAATGCATAAAAATGTCCAAACGAACCCCGAAAAATCACAAAAAATCACAAAACACTCCTTTTGTTCTATGTTGACATGAGAAAAAAATTGAAAGCAATAAGAGGCAATGGATATAATTTCGTCCCCAAAGGTGGAATGTTCCCAACCAAAAACCATCATGCTTGTTGTGAGAAGCTCCGGTTTGTGGGAAGCATATAAGCAAACCTGCCCCAAATGGGACAAAATTTGTACCACAGCATGTTGATGCCGCTCCATAATAGCATGCCAAGTTTCATGAAGTTCAGACGAGTTTTGGATTTACTAGAACTTAAAAACGAGGCATTTCAATGTTTTACCCGCAATCAATGGTGCCCTGGTGTTTGAAATTCATTCCCATTTCTTGCATGGGACCTAAGCATGCACCCAAGGACACAGATTTGATTTTCAACCAATTTATATGCACTGGAGCATGTGCATGTAGTTCAAATTTGAATTATGCACATAAATCCATTGAAAACTCAGTTAATGCATAAAAATGTCCAAACGAACCCCAAAAAATCACAAAAATTCACACAACACTCCTGTTGTTCTATGTTGACACAAGAAAAAAATTGAAAGCAATAAGACGCAATGGATATCGTTTCGTCCCCAAAGGTGGAACGTTCCCAACCGAAAACCATCATGCTTGTTGTGAGAAGCTCCGGTTTGTGAGAAGCATATACCCAAACCTGCCCCAAATGGGAAAAAATTTGTACCACAGCATGTTGATGCCTCTCCATAATCGCATGCCAAGTTTCATGAATTTCAGACAAGTTTTGGATTTACTAGAACTTAAAAACCAGGCATCTCATTGTTTTGCCCGCAATCAACGGTGCCCTGGTGTTTGAAATTCATTCCCATTTCTTGCATGGGACCTAAGCATGCACCCAAGGACACAGATTTGATTTTTCAACCAATTAAATGCACTGGAGCATGTGCATGTAGTTCAAATTTGAATTGTGCGCATAAATGCATTGAAAACTCAGTTAATGCATAAAAATGTCCAAACGAACCCCGAGAAATAACAAAAATTCACACAACACTCCTGTTGTTCTATGTTGACACGAGAAAAAAAATTGAAAGCAATAAGAGGCAGTGGATATCGTTTCGTCCCCAAAGGTGGAACGTTCCCTACCAAAAACCATCATGCTTGTTGTGAGAAACTCCGGTTTGTGAGATGCATATACCCAAACCTGCCCCAAATGGGACAAAATTTGTACCACGGCATGTTAATGCCGCTCCATGATAGCATGCCAAGTTCTATGAATTTTAGACGGTTTTTGAATTTACTAGAATTTAAAAACCAGGCATCTCAATACTTTGCCGGCAATCAACTGTGCCCAGGTGTTTGAAACTCATTCCCATTTCTTGCATGGGACCTACGCATGCACCCAAGGACACAAATTTGATTTTTCAACCAATTTATATGCACTGGAGCATGTGGATGTAGTTCAAATTTGAATTATGCACATAAATGCACTGAAAACACAGTTAATGCATAAAAATGTCCAAACGAACCCCGAAAAATCACAAAAAATCACAAAACACTCCTTTTGTTCTATGTTGACATGAGAAAAAAATTGAAAGCAATAAGAGGCAATGGATATAATTTCGTCCCCAAAGGTGGAATGTTCCCAACCAAAAACCATCATGCTTGTTGTGAGAAGCTCCGGTTTGTGAGAAGCATATAAGCAAACCTGCCCCAAATGGGACAAAATTTGTACCACAGCATGTTGATGCCGCTCCATAATAGCATGCCAAGTTTCATGAAGTTCAGACGAGTTTTGGATTTACTAGAACTTAAAAACGAGGCATTTCAATGTTTTACCCGCAATCAATGGTGCCCTGGTGTTTGAAATTCATTCCCATTTCTTGCATGGGACCTAAGCATGCACCCAAGGACACAGATTTGATTTTCAACCAATTTATATGCACTGGAGCATGTGCATGTAGTTCAAATTTGAATTATGCACATAAATCCATTGAAAACTCAGTTAATGCATAAAAATGTCCAAACGAACCCCAAAAAATCACAAAAATTCACACAACACTCCTGTTGTTCTATGTTGACACAAGAAAAAAATTGAAAGCAATAAGACGCAATGGATATCGTTTCGTCCCCAAAGGTGGAACGTTCCCAACCGAAAACCATCATGCTTGTTGTGAGGAGCTCCGGTTTGTGAGAAGCATATACCCAAACCTGCCCCAAATGGGAAAAAATTTGTACCACAGCATGTTGATGCCTCTCCATAATCGCATGCCAAGTTTCATGAATTTCAGACAAGTTTTGGATTTACTAGAACTTAAAAACCAGGCATCTCATTGTTTTGCCCGCAATCAACGGTGCCCTGGTGTTTGAAATTCATTCCCATTTCTTGCATGGGACCTAAGCATGCACCCAAGGACACAAATTTGATTTTTCAACCAATTAAATGCACTGGAGCATGTGCATGTAGTTCAAATTTGAATTGTGCGCATAAATGCATTGAAAACTCAGTTAATGCATAAAAATGTCCAAACGAACCCCGAGAAATAACAAAAATTCACACAACACTCCTGTTGTTCTATGTTGACACGAGAAAAAAAATTGAAAGCAATAAGAGGCAGTGGATATCGTTTCGTCCCCAAAGGTGGAACGTTCCCTACCAAAAACCATCATGCTTGTTGTGAGAAACTCCGGTTTGTGAGAAGCATATACCCAAACCTGCCCCAAATGGGACAAAATTTGTACCACGGCATGTTAATGCCGCTCCATGATAGCATGCCAAGTTCTATGAATTTTAGACGGTTTTTGAATTTACTAGAATTTAAAAACCAGGCATCTCAATACTTTGCCGGCAATCAACGGTGCCCAGGTGTTTGAAACTCATTCCCATTTCTTGCATGGGACCTACGCATGCACCCAAGGACCCAAATTTGATTTTTCAACCAATTTATATGCACTGGAGCATGTGGATGTAGTTCAAATTTGAATTATGCACATAAATGCATTGAAAACACAGTTAATGCATAAAAATGTCCAAACGAACCCCGAAAAATCACAAAAAATCACAAAACACTCCTTTTGTTCTATGTTGACATGAGAAAAAAATTGAAAGCAATAAGAGGCAATGGATATAATTTCGTCCCCAAAGGTGGAATGTTCCCAACCAAAAACCATCATGCTTGTTGTGAGAAGCTCCGGTTTGTGAGAAGCATATAAGCAAACCTGCCCCAAATGGGACAAAATTTGTACCACAGCATGTTGATGCCGCTCCATAATAGCATGCCAAGTTTCATGAAGTTCAGACGAGTTTTGGATTTACTAGAACTTAAAAACGAGGCATTTCAATGTTTTACCCGCAATCAATGGTGCCCTGGTGTTTGAAATTCATTCCCATTTCTTGCATGGGACCTAAGCATGCACCCAAGGACACAGATTTGATTTTCAACCAATTTATATGCACTGGAGCATGTGCATGTAGTTCAAATTTGAATTATGCACATAAATCCATTGAAAACTCAGTTAATGCATAAAAATGTCCAAACGAACCCCAAAAATCACAAAATTTCACACAACACTCCTGTTGTTCTATGTTGACACAAGAACAAAATTGAAAGCACTAAGACGCAATGGATATCGTTTCGTCCCCAAAGGTGGAACGTTCCCAACCGAAAACCATCATGCTTGTTGTGAGAAGCTCCGGTTTGTGAGAAGCATATACCCAAACCTGCCCCAAATGGGAAAAAAATTGTACCATAGCATGTTGATGCCTCTCCATAATCGCATGCCAAGTTTCATGAATTTCAGACAAGTTTTGGATTTACTAGAACTTAAAAACCAGGCATCTCATTGTTTTGCCCGCAATCAACGGTGCCCTGGTGTTTGAAATTCATTCCCATTTCTTGCATGGGACCTAAGCATGCACCCAAAGACACAGATTTGATTTTTTCAACCAATTTATATGCACTGGAGCATGTGCATGTAGTTCAAATTTGAATTGTGCGCATAAATGCATTGAAAACTCAGTTAATGCATAAAAATGTCCAAACGAACCCCGAGAAATAACAAAAATTCACACAACACTCCTGTTGTTCTATGTTGACACGAGAAAAAAAATTGAAAGCAATAAGAGGCAGTGGATATCGTTTCGTCCCCAAAGGTGGAACGTTCCCTACCAAAAACCATCATGCTTGTTGTGAGAAACTCCGGGTTGTGAGAAGCATATACCCAAACCTGCCCCAAATGGGACAAAATTTGTACCACGGCATGTTAATGCCGCTCCATGATAGCATGCCAAGTTCTATGAATTTTAGACGGTTTTTGAATTTACTAGAATTTAAAAACCAGGCATCTCAATACTTTGCCGGCAATCAACGGTGCCCAGGTTTTTGAAATTCATTCCCATTTCTTGCATGGGACCTACGCATGCACCCAAGGACACAAATTTCATTTTTCAACCAATTTATATGCACTGGAGCATGTGCATGTAGTTCAAATTTTAATTTTGCACATAAATGCAATGAAAACTCAGCTAATGCATAAAAATGTCCAAACGAACCCCAAAAAATCACAAAAATTCACACAACACTCCTGTTGTTCTATGTTGACACAAGAAAAAAATTGAAAGCAATAAGAGGCAATCGATATCGTTTCATCCCTAAAGGAGGAACGTTCCCAACCGAAAACCATCTTGCTTCTTGTGAGAAGCTCCGGTTTGTGAGAAGCATATACCCAAACCTGCCCCAAATGGGACAAAATTTGTACCACAGCATGTTGATGCCGCTCCATAATAGCATGCCAAGTTTCATGAATTTCAGACGAGTTTTGGATTTACTAGAACTTAAAAACCAGGCATCTCAATGTTTTGCCCGCAATCAACGGTGCCGTGGTGTTTGGAATTCATTCCCATTTCTTGCATGGGACCTAAGCATGCACCCAAGGACACATATTTGATTTTTCAACCAATTTATATGCACTGGAGCATGTGCATGTAGTTCAAATTTGAATTATGCACATAAATGCATTGAAAACTCAGCTAATGCATAAAAATGTCCAAACGAACCCCAAAAAATCACAAAAATTCACACAACATTCCTGTTGTTCTATGTTGACACAACAAAAAAATTGAAAGCAATAAGAGGCAATGGATATCGTTTCGTCACCAAAGGTGGAACGTTCCCAACCGAAAGCCATCATACTTGTTGTGGGAAGCTCCGGGTTGTGAGAAGCATATACCCAAACCTGCCCCAAATGGGACAAAATTTGTACCATAGCATGTTGGTGCCGCTCCATAATCGCATGCCAAGTTTCATGAATTTCAGACAAGTTTTGGATTTACTAGAACTTAAAAATGGGCATCTCAATGTTTTGCCCGCAATCAACGGTGCCCTGGTGTTTGAAATTCATTCCCATTTCTTGCATGGGACCTAAGCATGCACCCAAGGACACAAATTTGATTTTTCAACCAATTTATATGCACTAGAGCATGTGCATGTAGTTCAAATTTGAATTATGCACATAAATGCATTGAAAACTCAGTTAATGCATAAAAATGTCCAAACGAACCCTGAAAAATCACAAAAAATCACACAACACTCCTGTTGTTCTATGTTGCAACAAGAAAAAAATCTAAAGCAATAAGAGGTAATGGATATCGTTTCGTCCCCAAAGGTGGAACGTTCCCAACCGAAAGCCATCATGCTTGTTGTGAGAAGCTCCGGGTTGTGAGAAGCATATACCAAAACCTGCTCCAAATGGGACAAAATTTGTACTACAGCATGTTGGTGCCGCTCCACAATCGCATGCCCAGTTTCATGAATTTCAGACAAGTTTTGGATTTACTAGAACTTAAAAACGGGCATCTCAATGTTTTGCTCGCAATCAACGGTGCCCTGGTGTTTGAAATTCATTCCCAAATTTTGCATGGGACCTAAGCATGCACCCAAGGACACAGATTTGATTTTTCAACCAATTTATATGCACTGGAGCATGTGCATGTAGTTCAAATTTGAATTATGCACATAAATGCACTGAAAACACAGTTAATGCATAAAAATGTCCAAACGAACCCCGAAAAATCACAAAAAATCACAAAACACTATTTTGTTCTATGTTGACACGAGAAAAAAAATTGAAAACAATAAGAGGCAATGGATATAATTTCGTCCCCAAAGGTGGAACGTTCCCAACCAAAAACCATCATGGTTGTTGTGAGAAGCTCCGGTTTGTGAGAAGCATATAAGCAAACCTGCCCCAAATGGGACAAAATTTGTACCACAGCATGTTGATGCCGCTCCATAATAGCATGCCAAGTTTCATGAAGTTCAGACGAGTTTTGGATTTACTAGAACTTAAAAACGAGGCATTTCAATGTTTTACCCGCAATCAACGGTGCCCTGGTGTTTGAAATTCATTCCCATTTCTTGCATGGGACCTAAGCATGCACCCAAGGACACAAATTTGATTTTTCAACCAATTTATATGCACTAGAGCATGTGCATGTAGTTCAAATTTGAATTATGAACATAAATGCATTGAAAACTTAGTTAATGCATAAAAATGTCCAAACGAACCCTGAAAAATCACAAAAAATCACACAACACTCCTGTTGTTCTATGTTGCAACAAGAAAAAAATCTAAAGCAATAAGAGGTAATGGATATCGTTTCGTCCCCAAAGGTGGAACGTTCCCAACCGAAAGCCATCATGCTTGTTGTGAGAAGCTCCGGGTTGTGAGAAGCATATACCAAAACCTGCTCCAAATGGGACAAAATTTGTACTACAGCATGTTGGTGCCGCTCCACAATCGCATGCCCAGTTTCATGAATTTCAGACAAGTTTTGGATTTACTAGAACTTAAAAACGGGCATCTCAATGTTTTGCTCGCAATCAACGGTGCCCTGGTGTTTGAAATTCATTCCCAAATTTTGCATGGGACCTAAGCATGCACCCAAGGACACAGATTTGATTTTTCAACCAATTTATATGCACTGGAGCATGTGCATGTAGTTCAAATTTGAATTATGCACATAAATGCACTGAAAACACAGTTAATGCATAAAAATGTCCAAACGAGCCCCGAAAAATCACAAAAAATCACAAAACACTATTTTGTTCTATGTTGACACGAGAAAAAAAATTGAAAACAATAAGAGGCAATGGATATAATTTCGTCCCCAAAGGTGGAACGTTCCCAACCAAAAACCATCATGCTTGTTGTGAGAAGCTCCGGTTTGTGAGAAGCATATAAGCAAACCTGCCCCAAATGGGACAAAATTTGTACCACAGCATGTTGATGCCGCTCCATAATAGCATGCCAAGTTTCATGAAGTTCAGACGAGTTTTGGATTTACTAGAACTTAAAAACGAGGCATTTCAATGTTTTACCCGCAATCAACGGTGCCCTGGTGTTTGAAATTCATTCCCATTTCTTGCATGGGACCTAAGCATGCACCCAAGGACACAGATTTGATTTTCAACCAATTTATATGCACTGGAGCATGTGCATGTAGTTCAAATTTGAATTATGCACATAAATCCATTGAAAACACAGTTAATGCATAAAAATGTCCAAACAAACCCCAAAAAATCACGAAAATTCACACAACACTCCTGTTGTTCTATGTTGACACAAGAAAAAAATGGAAAGCAATAAGACGCAATGGATATCATTTCGTCCCCAAAGGTGGAACGTTCCCAACCGAAAACCATCATGCTTGTTGAGAGAAGCTCCGGTTTGTGAGAAGCATATACCGAAACCTGCCCCAAATGGGAAAAAATTTGTACCACAGCATGTTGATGCCTCTCCATAATCGCATGCCAAGTTTCATGAATTTCAGACAAGTTTTGGATTTACTAGAACTTAAAAACGGGCATCTCAATGTTTTGCCCGCAATCAACGGTGCCCTGGTGTTTGAAATTCATTCCCATTTCTTGCATGGGACCTAATCATGCACCCAAGGACACAGATTTGATTTTTCAACCAATTTATATGCACTGGAGCATGTGCATGTAGTTCAAATTTGAATTGTGCGCATAAATGCATTGAAAACTCAGTTAATGCATAAAAATGTCCAAACGAACCCCGAGAAATAACGAAAATTCACACAACACTCCTGTTGTTCTATGTTGACACGAGAAAAAAAATTGAAAGCAATAAGATGCAGTGGATATTGTTTCGTCCCCAAAGGTGGAACGTTCCCTACCAAAAACCATCATGCTTATTGTGAGAAACTCCGGTTTGTGAGAAGCATATACCCAAACCTGCCCTAAATGGGACAAAATTTGTACCACGGCATGTTAATGCCGCTCCATGATAGCATTCTAAGTTCTATGAATTTTGGACGGTTTTTGAATTTTACTAGAATTTAAAAACCAGGCATCTCAATATTTTGCCGGCAATTAACGGTGCCCAGGTGTTTGAAATTAATTCCCATTTCTTGCATGGGACCTACGCATGCACCCAAGGACACAAATTTGATTTTTCAACCAATTTATATGCACTGGAGCATGTGCATGTAGTTCAAATTTGAATTATGCACATAAATGCATTGAAAACTCAGCTAATGCATAAAAATGTCCAAACGAACCCCAAAAAATCACAAAAATTCACACAACACTCCTGTTGTTCTATGTCGACACAAGAAAAAAAATGAAAGCAATAAGAGGCAATGGATATCGTTTCATCCCCAAAAGAGGAACGTTCCCAACCGAAAACCATCTTGCTTCTTGTGAGAAGCTCCGGTTTGTGAGAAGCATATACCCAAACCTGCCCCAAATGGGACAAAATTTGTACCACAGCATGTTGATGCCGCTCCATAATAGCATGCCAAGTTTCATGAATTTCAGACGAGTTTTGGATTTACTAGAACTTAAAAACCAGGCATCTCAATGTTTTGCCCGCAATCAACGGTGCCGTGGTGTTTGAAATTCATTCCCATTTCTTGCATGGGACCTAAGCATGCACCCAAGGACACAGATTTGATTCTTCAACCAATTTATATGCACTGGAGCATGTGCATGTAGTTCAAATTTGAATTATGCACATAAATGCATTAAAAACTCAGTTAATGCATAAAAATGTCCAAACAAACCCCGAAAAATCACAAAAAATCACAAAACACTCCTTTTGTTCTATGTTGACATGAGAAAAAAAATTGAAAGCAATAAGAAACAATGGATATCATTTCGTCCCCAAAGGTGGAACGTTCCCAACCAAAAACCATCATGCTTGTTGTGAGAAGCTCCGGTTTGTGAGAAGCATATAAGCAAACCTGCCCCAAATGGGACAAAATTTGTACCACAGCATGTTGATGCCGCTCCATAATAGCATGCCAAGTTTCATGAATTTCAGACGAGTTTTGGATTTACTAGAACTTAAAAACCAGGCATCTCAATGTTTTACCCGGAATCAACGGTGCCCTGGTGTTTGAAATTCATTCCATTTCTTGCATGGGACCTAAGCATGCACCCAAGGAAACAGATTTGATTTTTCAACCAATTTATATGCACTGGAGCATGTGCATGTAGTTCAAGTTTGAATTATGCACATAAATCCATTGAAAACTCAGTTAATGCATAAAAATGTCCAAACGAACCCCAAAAAATCACAAAAATTCACACAACAATCCTGTTGTTCTATGTTGACACAAGAAAAAAAAGAAAGCAATAAGACGCAACTGATATCGTTTCGTCCCCAAAGGTGGAACGTTCCCAACCGAAAACCATCATGCTTGTTGTGACAAGCTCCGGTTTGTGAGAAGCATATACCCAAAGCTGCCCCAAATGGGACAAAATTTGTACCACAGCATGTTGATGCCTCTCCATAATTGCATGCCAAGTTTCATGAATTTCAGACAAGTTTTGGATTTACTAGAACTTTAAAACCAGGCATCTCAATGTTTTGGCCGCAATCAACGGTGCCCTGGTGTTTGAAATTCATTCCCATTTCTTGCATGGGACCTAAGCATGCACCCAAGGACACAGATTTGATTTTTCAACCAATTTATATGCACTGGAGCATGTGCATGTAGTTCAAATCTGAATTATGCGCATAAATGCATTGAAAACTCAGTTAATGCATAAAAATGTCCAAACGAACCCCAAAAAATCACAAAAATTCACACAACACTCCTGTTGTTCTATGTTGACACAAGAAAAAAATTGAAAGCAATAAGACGCAATGGATATCGTTTCGTCCCCAAAGGTGGAACGTTCCCAACCGAAAACCATCATGCTTGTTGTGAGAAGCTCCGGTTTGTGAGAAGCATATACCCAAACCTGCCCCAAATGGGAAAAAATTTGTACCACAGCATGTTGACGCCTCTCCATAATCGCATGCCAAGTTTCATGAATTTCAGACAAGTTTTGGATTTACTAGAACTTAAAAACCAGGCATCTCATTGTTTTGCCCGCAATCAACGGTGCCCTGGTGTTTGAAATTCATTCCCATTTCTTGCAAGGGACCTACGCATGCACCCAAGGACACAAATTTGATTTTTCAACCAATTTATATGCACTGGAGCATGTGCATGTAGTTCAAATTTGAATTATCAACATAAATGCATTGAAAACTCAGCTAATGCATAAAAATGTCCAAACGAACCCCAAAAAATCACAAAAATTCACACAACACTCCTGTTGTTCTATGTTGACACAAGAAAAAAATTGAAAGCAATAAGAGGCAATGGATATCGTTTCGTCCCCAAAGGTGGAACGTTCCCAACCGAAAACCATCTTGCTTCTTGTGAGAAGCTCCGGTTTGTGAGAAGCATATACCCAAACCTGCCCCAAATGGGACAAAATTTGTACCACGGCATGTTGATGCCGCTCCATGATAGCATGCCAAGTTCCATGAATTTCAGACGATTTTTGGATCTAGTAGAATTTAAAAACCAGGCATCTCAATGTTTTGCCGGCAATCAACGGTGCCCTGGTGTTTGAAATTCATTCCCATTTCTTGCATGTGACCTAAGCATGCACCCAAGGACACAAATTTGATTTTTCAACCAATTTATATGCACCGAAGCATGTGCATGTAGTTCAAATTTGAATTAAGCACATAAATGCATTGAAAACTCAGTTAATGCATAAAAATGTCCAAACGAACCAGGAAAAATCACAAAAATTCACACAACACTCCTTTTTTTCTATGCTGACATGAGAGAAAAATTGAAAGCAATAAGAGGCAATGGATATCATTTCGTCCCCAAAGGTGGAACGTTCCCAACCGAAAACCATCATGCTTGTTGTGAGAAGCTCCGGTTCCTGAGAAGCATATACCCAGACCTGCCCCAAATGGGACAAAATTTGAACCACGACATGTTGATGCCGCTCCATAATAGCATGCCAAGTTTCATGAATTTCAGATGAGTTTTGGATTTACTAGAACTTAAAAACCAGGCATCTCAATGTTTTGCCGGCAATCAACGGTGCCCTGGTGTTTGAAATTCATTCCCATTTCTTGCATGGGACCTAAGCATGCACCCAAGGACACAGATTTGTTTTTTCAAGCAATTTATATGCACTGGAGCATGTGCATTTAGTTCAAATTTGTATTATGCACATAAATGCATTGAAAACTCAGTTAATGCATAAAAATGTCCAAACGAACCCTGAAAAATCACAAAAAATCACACAACACTCCTTTTGTTCTATGTTGACATGAGAAAAAAATTTAAAGCAATAAGAGGCAATGGATATCGTTTCGTCCCCAAAGGTGGAACGTTCCCAACCGAAAACCATCATGCTTGTTGTGCGAAGCTCCGGTTATTGAGAAGCATATACCCAAACCTGCCCCAAATGGGACAAAATTTGTACCACGGCATGTTGATGCCGCTCCATGATAGCATGCCAAGTTCCATGACTTTCAGATGATTTTTGGATTTACTAGAATTTAAAAACCAGGCATCTGAATGTTTTGCCGGCAATCAACGGTCCCCTGGTGTTTGAAATCCATTCCCATTTCTTGCATGGGACCTAAGCATGCACCCAAGGACACAGATTTGATTTTTCAACCAATTTATATGCACTGGAGCATGTTCATGTAGTTCAAATTTGAATTATGCACATAAATGCATTGAAAACTCAGTTAATGCATAAAAATGTCCAAACGAACCCCGAAAAATCACAAAAATTCACAAAACACTCCTTTTGTTCTATGTTGACATGAGAAAAAAAATTGAAAGCAATAAGAGGCACTGGATATCGTTTCATCCCCAAAGGTGGAACGTTCCCAACCGAAAACCATCATGCTTGTTGTGAGAAGCTCCGGTTTGTGAGAAGCATATACTCAAACCTGCCCCAAATGGGACAAAATTTGTACCACAGCACGTTGATGCCGCTCCATAATAGCATGCCAAGTTTCATGAATTTCAGACGAGTTTTGGATTTACTAGAACTTAAAAACTAGGCATCTGAATGTTTTGCCCGCAATCAACGGTGCCCTGGTGTTTGAAATTCATTCCCATTTCTTGCATGGGACCTAAGCATGCACCCAAGGACACAGATTTGATTTTTCAACCAATTTATATGCACTGGAGCATGTGCATGTAGTTCAAATTTGAATTGTGCACATAAATGCATTGAAAACTCAGTTAATGCATAAAAATGTCCAAACGAACCGCAAAAAATCACAAAAATTCACACAACACTCCTGTTGTTCTATGTTGACACAAGAGAAAAATTGAAAGCAATAAGAGGCAATGGTTATTGTTTCGTCCCCAAAGGTGGAACGTTCCCAACCGAAAACCATCATGCTTGTTGTGAGAAGCTCCGGTTTGTGAGAAGCATATGCCCACACCTGCCCCAAATGGGACAAAATTTGTACCACAGCATGTTGGTGCCGCTCCATAATCGCATGCCAAGTTTCATGAATTTCAGACAAGTTTTGGATTTACTAGAACTTAAAAACCGGGCATCTCAATGTTCTGCCCGCAATCAACGGTGCCCTGGTGATTGAAATTCGTTCCCATTTCTTGCATGGGACCTAAGCATGCACCCAAGGACACAGATTTGATTTTTCAACCAATTTATATGCACTGGAGCATGTGCATGTAGTTCAAATTTGAATTATGCACATAAATGCATTGAAAACTCAGTTAATGCATAAAAATATCCAAACGAACCCCGAAAAATCACAAAAAATCACAAAACACTCCTTTTGTTCTATGTTGACATGAGCAAAAAAATTGAAAGCAATAAGAGGCAATGGATATCGTTTCGTCCCCAAAGGTGGAACGTTCCCAACCAAAAACCATCATGCTTGTTGGGAGAAGCTCCGGTCTGTGAGAAGCATATAAGCAAACCTGCCCCAAATGGGACAAAATTTGTACCACAGCATGTTGATGCCGCTCCATAATAGCATGCCAAGTTTCATGAATTTCAGACGAGTTTTGGATTTACTAGAACTTAAAAACGAGGCATCTCAATGTTTTACCCGCAATCAACGGTGCCCTGGTGTTTGAAATTCATTCCCATTTCTTGCATGGGACCTAAGCATGCACCCAAGGACACAGATTTGATTTTTGAACCAATTTAGATGCACTGGAGCATGTGCATGTAGTTCAAATTTGAATTATGCACATAAATGCATTGAAAACTCAGCTAATGCATAAAAATGTCCAAACGAACCCCAAAAAATCACAAAAATTCACACAACACTCCTGTTGTTCTATGTTGACACAAGAAAAAAATTGAAAGCAATAAGAGGCAATGGATATCGTTTCGTCCCCAAAGGTGGAACGTTCCCAACCGAAAACCATCATACTTGTTGTGAGAAGCTCCGGTTTGTGAGAAGCATATACCCAAACCTGCCCCAAATGGGACAAAATTTGTACCATAGCATGTTGATGCCTCTCCATAATCGCATGCCAAGTTTCATGAATTTCAGACAAGTTTTGGATTTACTAGAACTTAAAACCAGGCATCTCAATGTTTTGCCCGCAATCAACGGTGCCCTAGTGTTTGAAATTCATTCCCATTTCTTGCATGGGAGCTAAGCATGCACCCAAGGACACATATTTGATTTTTCGACCAATTCATATGCACTGGAGCATGTGCATGTAGTTCAAATTTGAATTATGCGCATAAATGCATTGAAAACTCAGTTAATGCATAAAAATGTCCAAACGAACCACGAAAAATCACAAAAATTGACATAACACTCATGTTGTTCTATGTTGACACGAGAAAAAAAAATTGAAAGATTTAGAGGCAATGAATATCGTTTCGTCCCCAAAGGTGGAACGTTCCCTACCAAAAACCATCATGCTTGTTGTGAGGAACTCCGGTTTGTGAGAAGCATATACCCAAACCTGCCCCAAATGGGACAAAATTTGTACCACGGCATGTTAATGCCGCTCCATGATAGCATGCCAAGTTCCATGAATTTTAGACGGTTTTTGAATTTACTAGAATTTAAAAACCAGGCATCTCAATGTTTTGCCGGCAATCAACGGTGCACTGGTGTATGAAATTCATTCCCATTTCTTGCATGGGACTTACGCATGCACCCAAGGACACAAATTTGATTTTTCAACCAATTTATATGCACTGGAGCATGTGCATGTAGTTCAAATTTGAATTATGCACATAAATGCATTGAAAACTCAGCTAATGCATAAAAATGTCCAAACAAACCCCAAAAAATCACAAAAATTCACACAACACTCCTGTTGTTCTATGTTGACACAAGAAAAAAATTGAAAGCAATAAGAGGCAATGGATATCGTTTCGTCCCCAAAGGTGGAACGTTCCCAACCGAAAACCATCTTGCTTCTTGTGAGAAGCTCCTGTTTGTGAGAAGCATATACCCAAACCTGCCCCAAATGGGACAAAATTTGTACCACAGCATGTTGATGCCGCTCCATAATAGCATGCCAAGTTTCATGAATTTCAGACAAGTTTTGGATTTACTAGAACTTAAAAACCAGGCATCTCAATGTTTTGCCCGCAATCAACGGTGCCGTGGTGTTTGAAATTCATTCCCATTTCTTGCATGGGACCTAAGCATGCACCCAAGGACACAGATTTGATTTTTCAACCAATTTATATGCACTGGAGCATGTGCATGTAGTTCAAATTTGAATTATGCACATAAATGCATTGAAAACTCAGTTAATGCATAAAAATGTCCAAGCGAACCCCGAAAAATCACAAAAATTCACACAACACTCCTGTTGTTCTATGTTGACATGAGAAAAAAATTGAAAAGCAATAAGAGGCAATGGATATCGTTTCATCCCCAAAGGTGGGACGTTCCCTACCAAAAACCATCATGCTTGTTGTGAGAAACTCCGGTTTGTGAGAAGCATATACCCAAACCTGCCCCAAATGGGACAAAATTTGTACCACGGCATGTTGATGCCGCTCCCTGATAGCATGCCAAGATCCATGAATTTCAGACGATTTTTGGATTTACTAGAATTTAAAACCCAGGCATCTGAATGTTTTGCCGGCAATCAACGGTGCCCTGGTGTTCGAAATTCATTCCCATTTCTTGCATGGGACCTAAGCATGCACCCAAGGACGCAGATTTGATTTTTCAACCAATTTATATGCACTGGAGCATGTGCATGTAGTTCAAATTTGAATTATGCACATAAATGCATTGAAAACTCAGTTAATGCATAGAAATGTCCAAACGAACCATGAAAAATCAAAAAAATTCACACAACACTCCTTTTGTTTTATGTTGACATGAGAAAAAAATTGAAAGCAATAAGAGGCAATGGATATCGTTTCGTCCCCAAAGGTGGAATGTTCCCAACCGAAAACCATCATGCTTGTTGTGAGAAGCTCCGGTTTGTGAGAAGAATATACCCAAACCTGCCCCAAATGGGACAAAATTTGTACCACAGCAAGTTGATGCCTCTCCATAATCGCATGCCAAGTTTCATGAATTTCAGACAAGTTTTGGATTTACTAGAACTTTAAAACCAGGCATCTGAATGTTTTGCCCGCAATCAACGGTGCCCTGGTGTTTGAAATTCATTTCCATTTCTTGCATGGGACCTAAGCATGCACCCAAGGACACAGATTTGATTTTTCAACCAATTTATATGCACTGGAGCATGTGCATGTAGTTCAAATTTGAAGTATGCGCATAAATGCATTGAAAACTCAGTTAATGCATAAAAATGACCAAACGAACCCCGAAAAATCTAAAAAATTCACACAACACTCCTGTTGTTCTATGTTGACACGACAAAAAAAATTGAAAGCAATAAGAGGCAATGTATATCGTTTCGTCCCCATAGGTGGAACGTTCCCTACCAAAAACCATCATGCTTGTTGTGAGAAACTCCGGTTTGTGAGAAGCATATACCCAAACCTGCCCCAAATGGGACAAAATTTGTACCACGGCATGTCAATGCCGCTCCATGATAGCATGCCAAGTTCCATGAATTTTAGACAGTTCTTGAATTTACTAGAATTTAAAATCTAGGCATCTCAATGTTTTGCCGGCAATCAGCGGTGCCCTGGTGTTTGAAATTCATTCCCATTTCTTGCATGGGACCTACGCATGCACCTGAGGAAACAAATTTGATTTTTCAACCAATTTATATGCACTAGAGCATGTGCATGTAGTTCAAATTTGAATTATGCACATAAATGCATTGAAAACTCAGCTAATGCATAAAAATGTCCAAACGAACACCAAAAAATCACAAAAATTCACACAACACTCCTGTTGTTCTATGTTGACACAAGAAAAAAATTGAAAGCAATAAGAGGCAATGGATATCGTTTCGTCCCCAAAGGTGGAACGGTCCCAACCGAATACCATCTTGCTTCTTGTGAGAAGCTCCGGTTTGTGAGAAGCATATACCCAAACCTGCCCCAAATGGGACAAAATTTGTACCACAGCATGTTGATGCCGCTCCATAATAGCAAGCCAAGTTTCATGAATTTCAGACGAGTTTTGGATTTACTAGAACTTAAAAACTAGGCATCTCAATGTTTTGCCCGCAATCAACGGTGCCGTGGTGTTTGAAATTCATTCCCATTTCTTGCATAGGACCTAAGCATGCACCCAAGGACACAGATTTGATTTTTCAACCAATTTATATGCACTGGAGCATGTGCATGTAGTTCAAATTTGAATTATGCACATAAATGCATTGAAAACTCAGTTAATGCATAAAAATGTCCAAGCGAACCCCGAAAAATCACAAAAATTAACACAACACTCCTGTTGTTCTATGTTGACATGAGAAAAAAATTGAAAGCAATAAGAGGCAATGGATATCGTTTCATCCCCAAAGGTGGGACGTTCCCTACCAAAAACCATCATGCTTGTTGTGAGAAACTCCGGTTTGTGAGAAGCATATACCCAAACCTGCCCCAAATGGGACAAAATTTGTACCACGGCATGTTGATGCCGCTCCCTGATAGCATGCCAAGATCCATGAATTTCAGACGATTTTTGGATTTACTAGAATTTAAAACCCAGGCATCTGAATGTTTTGCCGGCAATCAACGGTGCCCTGGTGTTCGAAATTCATTCCCATTTCTTGCATGGGACCTAAGCATGCACCCAAGGACGCAGATTTGATTTTTCAACCAATTTATATGCACTGGAGCATGTGCATGTAGTTCAAATTTGAATTATGCACATAAATGCATTGAAAACTCAGTTAATGCATAGAAATGTCCAAACGAACCATGAAAAATCACAAAAATTCACACAACACTCCTTTTGTTTTATGTTGACATGACAAAAAAATTGAAAGCAATAAGAGGCAATGGATATCGTTTCGTCCCCAAAGGTGGAATGTTCCCAACCGAAAACCATCATGCTTGTTGTGAGAAGCTCCGGTTTGTGAGAAGAATATACCCAAACCTGCCCCAAATGGGACAAAATTTGTACCACAGCAAGTTGATGCCTCTCCATAATCGCATGCCAAGTTTCATGAATTTCAGACAAGTTTTGGATTTACTAGAACTTAAAAACCAGGCATCTGAATGTTTTGCCCGCAATCAACGGTGCCCTGGTGTTTGAAATTCATTTCCATTTCTTGCATGGGACCTAAGCATGCACCCAAGGACACAGATTTGATTTTTCAACCAATTTATATGCACTGGAGCATGTGCATGTAGTTCAAATTTGAAGTATGCGCATAAATGCATTGAAAACTCAGTTAATGCATAAAAATGACCAAACGAACCCCGAAAAATCTAAAAAATTCACACAACACTCCTGTTGTTCTATGTTGACACGACGAAAAAAATTGAAAGCAATAAGAGGCAATGTATATCGTTTCGTCCCCAAAGGTGGAACGTTCCCTACCGAAAACCATCATGCTTGTTGTGAGAAACTCCGGTTCGTGAGAAGCATATACCCAAACCTGCCCCAAATGGGACAAAATTTGTACCACGGCATGTCAATGCCGCTCCATGATAGCATGCCAAGTTCCATGAATTTTAGACAGTTCTTGAATTTACTAGAATTTAAAATCTAGGCATCTCAATGTTTTGCCGGCAATCAGCGGTGCCCTGGTGTTTGAAATTCATTCCCATTTCTTGCATGGGACCTACGCATGCACCCGAGGACACAAATTTGATTTTTCAACCAATGTATATGCACTAGAGCATGTGCATGTAGTTCAAATTTGAATTATGCACATAAATGCATTGAAAACTCAGCTAATGCATAAAAATGTCCAAACGAACCCCAAAAAATCACAAAAATTCACACAACACTCCTGTTGTTCTATGTTGACACAAGAAAAAAAATTGAAAGCAATAAGAGGCAATGGATATAGTTTCGTCCCCAAAGGTGGAACGTTCCCAACCGAATACCATCTTGCTTCTTGTGAGAAGCTCCGGTTTGTGAGAAGCATATACCCAAACCTGCCCCAAATGGGACAAAATTTGTACCACAGCATGTTGATGCCGCTCCATAATAGCAAGCCAAGTTTCATGAATTTCAGACGAGTTTTGGATTTACTAGAACTTAAAAACCAGGCATCTCAATGTTTTGCCCGCAATCAACGGTGCCGTGGTGTTTGAAATTCATTCCCATTTCTTGCATGGGACCTAAGCATGCACACAAGGACACAGATTTGATTTTTCAACCAATTTATATGCACTGGAGCATGTGCATGTAGTTCAAATTTGAATTATGCACATAAATGCATTGAAAACTCAGTTAATGCATAAAAATGTCCAAGCGAACCCCAAAAAATCACAAAAATTCACACAACTCTCCTGTTGGTCTATGTTGACACGAGAAAAAAATTGAAAGCAATAAGAGGCAATGGATATCGTTTCGTCCCCAAAGGTGGGACGTTCCCTACCAAAACCCATCATGCTTGTTGTGAGAAACTCCGGTTTGTGAGAAGCATATACCCAAACCTGCCCTAAATGGGACAAAATTTGTACCACGGCATGATGATGCCGCTCCATGATAGCATGCCAAGTTCCATGAATTTCAGACGATTTTTGGATCTACTAGAATTTAAAAACCAGGCATCTCAATGTTTTGCCGGCAATCAACGGTGCCCTGGTGTTTGAAATTCATTCCCATTTCTTGCATGGGACATAAGCATGCACCCAAGGACACAAATTTGATTTTTCAACCAATTTATATGCACCGGAGCATGTGCATGTAGTTTAAATTTTAATTAAGCACATAAATGCATTGAAAACTCAGTTAATGCATAAAAATGTCCAAACGAACCAGGAAAAATCACAAAAATTCACACAACACTCCTTTTCTTCTATGCTGACATGAGAAAAAAATTGAAAGCAATAAGAGGCAATGGATATTGTTTCGTCCCCAAAGGTGGAACGTTCCCAACCGAAAACCATCATGCTTGTTGTGAGAAGCTCCGGTTCCTCAGAAGCATATACCCAGACCTGCCCCAAATGGGACAAAATTTGTACCACGACATGTTGATGCCGCTCCATAATAGCATGCCAAGTTTCATGAATTTCAGACGAGTTTTGGATTTAATAGAACTTAAAAACCAGGCATCTCAATGTTTTGCCGGCAATCAACGGTGCCCTGGTGTTTGAAATTCATTCCCATTTCTTGCATGGGACCTAAGCATGCACCCTAGGACACAGATTTGATTTTTCAACCAATTTATATGCACTGGAACATGTGCATTTAGTTCAAATTTGAATTATGCACATAAATGCATTGAAAACTCAGTTAATGCATAAAAATGTCCAAACGAACCCCGAAAAATCACAAAAATTCACACAACACTCCTTTTGTTCTATGTTGACATGAGAAAAAAATTGAAAGCAATAAGAGGCAATGGATATCGTTTCGTCCCCAAAGGTGGGACGTACCCTACCAAAAACCATCATGCTTGTTGTGAGAAACTCCGGTTTGTGAGAAGCATATACCCAAACCTGCCCCAAATGGGACAAAATTTGTACCACGGCATGTTGATGCCGCTCCCTGATAGCATGCCAAGATCCATGAATTTCAGACGATTTTTTGATTTACTAGAATTTATAAACCAGGCATCTCAATGTTTTGCCGGCAATCAATGGTGCCCTGGTGTTCGAAATTCATTCCCATTTCTTGCATGGGACCTAAGCATGCACCCAAGGACGCAGATTTGATTTTTCAACCAATTTATATGCACTGGAGCATGTGCATGTAGTTCAAATTTGAATTATGCACATAAATGCATTGACAACTCAGTTAATGCATAAAAATGTCCAAACGAACCCTGAAAAATCACAAAAATTCACACAACACTCCTTTTGTTCTATGTTGACATGAGAAAAAAATTGAAAGCAATAAGAGGCAATGGATATGGTTTCGTCCCCAAAGGTGGAACGTTCCCAACCGAAAACCATCATGCTTGTTGTGCGAAGCTCCGGTTATTGAGAAGAATATACCCAAACCTGCCCCAAATGGGACAAAATTTGTACCACGGCATGTTGATGCCGCTCCATAATAGCATGCCAAGTTCCATGACTTTCAGACGATTTTTGGATTTACTAGAATTTAAAAACCAGGCATCTGAATGTTTTGTCGGCAATCAACGGTACCCAGGTGTTTGAAATCCATTCCCATTTCCTGCATGGGACCTAAGCATGCACCCAAGGACACAGATTTGATTTTTCAACCAATTTATATGCACTGGAGCATGTGCATGTAGTTCAAATTTGAAATATGCACATAAATGCATTGAAAACTCAGTTAATGCATAAAAATGTCCAAACGAACCCCGAAAAATCACAAAAATTCACAAAACACTCCTTTTGTTCTATGTTGACATTAGAAAAAAATTGAAAGCAATAAGAGGCTGGATATCGTTTCATCCCCAAAGGTGGGACGTTCCCTACCGAAAACCATCATGCTTGTTGTGAGAAACTCCGGTTTGTGAGAAGCATATACCCAAACCTGCCCCAAATGGGACAAAATTTGTACCGCGGCATGTTGATGCCGCTCCATAATAGCATGCCAAGTTTCATGAATTTCAGACGAGTTTTGGATTTACTAGAACTTAAAAACCAGGCATCTAAATGTTTTGCCCGCAATCAACGGTGCCCTGGTGTTTGAAATTCATTCCCATTTCTTGCATGCGACCTAAGCATGCACCCAAGGACACAGATTTGATTTTTCAACCAATTTATATGCACTGGAGCATGTGCATGTAGTTCAAATTTGAATTGTGCACATAAATGCGTTGAAAACTCAGTTAATGCATAAAAATGTCCAAACGAACCATGAAAAATCACAAAAATTCACACAACACTCCTTTTGTTTTATGTTGACACAAGAAAAAATTGAAAGCAATAAGAGGCAATGGATATCGTTTTGTCCCCAAAGGTGGAACGTTCCCAACCGAAAACCATCATGCTTGTTGTGAGAAGCTCCGGTTTGTGAGAAGCATATACTCAAACCTGCCCCAAATGGGACAAAATTTGTACCACAGCATGTTGATGCCGCTCCATAATAGCATGCCAAGTTTCATGAATTTCGGACGAGTTTTGGATTTACTAGAACTTAAAAACCAGGCATCTGAATGTTTTGCCCGCAATCAACGGTGCCCTGGTGTTTGAAATTCAATCCCATTTCTTGCATGGGACCTAAGCATGCACCCAAGGACATAGATTTGATTTTTCAACCAATTTATATGCACTGGAGCATGTGCATGTAGTTCAAATTTGAATTATGCAGATAAATCCATCGAAAACTCAGTTAATGCATAAAAATGTCCAAACGAACCCCAAAAAATCACAAAAAATCACACAACACTCCTGTTGTTCTATGTTGACACAAGAAAAAAATTGAAAGCAATAAGAGGCAATGGATATCGTTTCGTCCCCAAAGGTGGAACGTTCCCAACCGAAAACCATCATGCTTGTTATGAGAAGCACCGGTTTGTGAGAAGCATATACCCAAACCTGCCCCAAATGGGATAAAATTTGTACCACAGCATGTTGATGCCGCTCCATAATCGCATGCCAAGTTTCATGAATTTCAGACAAGTTTTGGATTTACTAGAACTTAAAAACCAGGCAACTCAATGTTTTGCCCGCATTCAACGGTGCCCTGGTGTTTGAAATTCATTCTCATTTCTTGCATGGGACCTAAGCATGCACCCAAGGACATAGATTTGTTTTTTCAACCAATTTATATGCACTGGAGCATGTGCATGTAGTTCAAATTTGAATTATGCACATAAATGCATTGAAAACTCAGTTAATGCATAAAAATGTCCAAATGTACCCCGAAAAATCACAAAAATTCAAAAAACACTCCTTTTGTTCTATGTTGACATGTGAAAAAAAATTGAAAGCAATAAGAGGCAATGGATATCGTTTCGTCCCCAAAGGTGGAACGTTCCCAACCGAAAACCATCATGCTTGTTGTGAGAAGCTCCGGTTTGTGAGAAGCATATACTCAAACATGCCCCAAATGGTACAAAATTTGTACCACAGCATGTTGATGCCGCTCCATAATAGCATGCCAAGTTTCATGAATTTCAGACGAGTTTTGGATTTACTAGAACTTAAAAACCAGGCATCTGAATGTTTTGCCCGCAATGAACAATGCCCGGGTGTTTGAAATTCATTCCCATTTCTTGCATGGGACCTAAGCATGCACCCAACGACACAGTTTTGATTTTTCAACCAATTTATATGCACTGGAGCATGTGCATGTAGTTCAAATTTGAATTGTGCACATAAATGCATTGAAAACTCAGTTAATGCATAAAAATGTCCAAACGAACCGCAAAAAATCACAAAAATTCACACAACACTCCTGTTGTTCTATGTTGACACAAGAAAAAAATTGAAAGCAATAAGAGGCAATGGATATCGTTTCGTCCCCAAAGGTGGAACATTCCCAACCGAAAACCATCATGCTTGTTGTGAGAAGCTCCGGTTTGTGAGAAGCATATACCCAAACCTGCCCCAAATGGGACAAAATTTGTACCATAGCATGTTGGTGCCGCTCCATAATCGCATGCCAAGTTTCATGAATTTCAGACAAGTTTTGGATTTACTAGAACTTAAAAACCGGGCATCTCAATGTTTTGCCCGCAATCAACGGTGCCCTGGTGTTTGAAATTCATTCCCATTTCTTGCATGGGACCTAAGAATGCACTCAAGGACACAGATTTGATTTTTCAACCAATTTATATGCACTGGAGCATGTGGATGTAGTTCAAATTTGAATTATGCACATAAATGCATGGAAAACACAGTTAATGCATAAAAATGTCCAAACGAAACCCGAAAAATCACAAAAAATCACAAAACACTCCTTTTGTTCTATGTTGACATGAGAAAAAAAATTGAAAGCAATAACAGGCAATGGATATCGTTTCGTCCCCAAAGGTGGAACGTTCCCAACCGAAAACCATCATGCTTGTTGTGAGAAGCTCCGGTTTGTGAGAAGCATATACGCAAACCTGCCCCAAATGGGACAAAATTTGTACCACAGCTTGTTGATGCCGCTCCATAATAGCATGCCAAGTTTCATGAATTTCAGACGAGTTTTGGATTTACTAGAACTTGAAAACCAGGCATCTCAATGTTTTACCCGCAATCAACGGTGCCCTGGTGTTTGAAATTCATTCCCATTTCTTGCATGGGACCTAAGCATGCACCCAAGGACACAGATTTGATTTTTCAACCAATTTATATGCACTGGAGCATGTGCATGTAGTTCAAATTTGAATTATGCACATAAATCCATTGAAAACTCAGTTAATGCATAAAAATGTCCAAACTAACCCCAAAAAATCACAAAAATTCACACAACACTCCTGTTGTTCTATGTTGACACAAGAAAAAAATTGAAAGCAATAAGAGGCAATGGATATCGTTTCGTCCCCAAAGGTGGAACGTTCCCAACCGAAAACCATCATGCTTGTTGTGAGAAGCTCCGGTTTGTGAGAAGCATATACCCAAACCTGCCCCAAATGGGATAAAATTTGTACCACAGCATGTTGATGCCGCTCCATAATTGCATGCCAAGTTTCATGAATTTCAGACAAGTTTTGGATTTACTAGAACTTAAAAACCAAGCATCTCAATGTTTTGCCCGCAATCAATGGTGCCCTGGTGTTTGAAATTAATTCCCATTTCTTGCATGGGACCTAAGCATGCACCCAAGGACACAGATTTGATTTTTCAACCAATATAGATGCACTGGAGCATGTGCATGTAGTTCAAATTTGAATTATGCACATAAATGAAATGAAAACTCAGCTAATGCATAAAAATGTCCAAACGAGCCCCAAAAAATCACAAAAAATCACACAACACTCCTGTTGTTCTATGTTGACACAAGAAAAAAATTGAAAGCAATAAGAGGCAATGGATATCGTTTCGTCCCCAAAGGTGGAACGTTCCCAACCGAAAACCATCATGCTTGTTGTGAGAAGCTCCGGTTTGTGAGAAGCATATACTCAAACCTGCCCCAAATGGGACAAAATTTGTACCACAGCATGTTGATGCCGCTCCATAATAGCATGCCAAGTTTCATGAATTTCGGACGAGTTTTGGATTTACTAGAACTTAGAAACCAGGCATCTGAATGTTTTGCCCGCAATCAACGGTGCCCTGGTGTTTGAAATTCATTCCCATTTCTTGCATGCGACCTAAGCATGCACCCAAGGACACAGATTTGATTTTTCAACCAATTTATATGCACTGGAGCATGTGCATGTAGTTCAAATTTGAATTGTGCACATAAATGCATTGAAAACTCGGTTAATGCATAAAAATGTCCAAACGAACCGCAAAAAATCACAAAAATTCACACAACACTCCTGTTGTTCTATGTTGACACAAGAAAAAAATTGAAAGCAATAAGAGGCAATGGATATCGTTTCGTCCCCAAAGGTGGAACGTTCCCAACCAAAAACCATCATGCTTGTTGTGAGAAGCTCCGGTTTGTGAGAAGCATATACCCAAACCTGCCCCAAATGGGACAAAATTTGTACCACAGCACGTTGGTGCCGCTCCATAATCGCATGCCAAGTTTCATGAATTTCAGACAGGTTTTGGATTTACTAGAACTTAAAAACCGGGCATCTCAATGTTTTGCCCGCATTCAACGGTGCCCTGGTGTTTGAAATTCATTCCCATTTCTTGCATGGGACCTAAGCATGCACTCAAGGACGCAGATTTGATTTTTCAACCAATTTATATGCACTGGAGCATGTGCATGTAGTTCAAATTTGAATTATGCACATAAATGCATTGAAAACTCAGTTAATGCATAAAAATGTCCAAACGAACCCCGAGAAATCACAAAAAATCACAAAACACTCCTTTTGTTCTATGTTGACATGAGAAAAAAATTGAAAGCAATAAGAGGCAATGGATATCGTTTCGTCCCCAAAGGTGGAACATTCCCAACCGAAAACCATCATGCTTGTTGTGAGAAGCTCCGGTTTGTGAGAAGCATATACCCAAACCTGCCCCAAATGGGATAAAATTTGTACCACAGCATTTTGATGCCGCTCCATAATTGCATGCCAAGTTTCATGAATTTCAGACAAGTTTTGGATTTACTAGAACTTAAAAACCAGGCATCTCAATGTTTTGCCCGCAATCAACGGTGCCCTGGTGTTTGAAATTCTTTCCCATTTCTTGCATGGGACCTAAGCATGCACCCAAGGACACAGATTTGATTTTTCAACCAATTTAGATGCACTGGAGCATGTGCATGTAGTTCAAATTTGAATTATGCACATAAATGAAATGAAAACTCAGCTAATGCATAAAAATGTCCAAACGAGCCCCAAAAAATCACAAAAATTCACACAACACTCCTGTTGTTCTATGTTGACACAAGAAAAAAATTGAAAGCAATAAGAGGCAATGGATATCGTTTCGTCCCCAAAGGTGGAACGTTCCCAACCGAAAACCATCATGCTTGTTGTGAGAAGCTCCGGTTTGTGAGAAGCATATACTCAAACCTGCCCCAAATGGGACAAAATTTGTACCACAGCATGTTGATGCCGCTCCATAATAGCATGCCAAGTTTCATGAATTTCGGACGAGTTTTGGATTTACTAGAACTTAGAAACCAGGCATCTGAATGTTTTGCCCGCAATCAACGGTGCCCTGGTGTTTGAAATTCATTCCCATTTCTTGCATGCGACCTAAGCATGCACCCAAGGACACAGATTTGATTTTTCAACCAATTTATATGCACTGGAGCATGTGCATGTAGTTCAAATTTGAATTGTGCACATAAATGCATTGAAAACTCGGTTAATGCATAAAAATGTCCAAACGAACCGCAAAAAATCACAAAAATTCACACAACACTCCTGTTGTTCTATGTTGACACAAGAAAAAAATTGAAAGCAATAAGAGGCAATGGATATCGTTTCGTCCCCAAAGGTGGAACGTTCCCAACCAAAAACCATCATGCTTGTTGTGAGAAGCTCCGGTTTGTGAGAAGCATATACCCAAACCTGCCCCAAATGGGACAAAATTTGTACCACAGCACGTTGGTGCCGCTCCATAATCGCATGCCAAGTTTCATGAATTTCAGACAGGTTTTGGATTTACTAGAACTTAAAAACCGGGCATCTCAATGTTTTGCCCGCTTTCAACGGTGCCCTGGTGTTTGAAATTCATTCCCATTTCTTGCATGGGACCTAAGCATGCACTCAAGGACGTAGATTTGATTTTTCAACCAATTTATATGCACTGGAGCATGTGCATGTAGTTCAAATTTGAATTATGCACATAAATGCATTGAAAACTCAGTTAATGCATAAAAATGTCCAAACGAACCCCGAGAAATCACAAAAAATCACAAAACACTCCTTTTGTTCTATGTTGACATGAGAAAAAAATTGAAAGCAATAAGAGGCAATGGATATTGTTTCGTCCCCAAAGGTGGAACATTCCCAACCGAAAACCATCATGCTTGTTGTGAGAAGCTCCGGTTTGTGAGAAGCATATACCCAAACCTGCCCCAAATGGGATAAAATTTGTACCACAGCATTTTGATGCCGCTCCATAATTGCATGCCAAGTTTCATGAATTTCAGACAAGTTTTGGATTTACTAGAACTTAAAAACCAGGCATCTCAATGTTTTGCCCGCAATCAACGGTGCCCTGGTGTTTGAAATTCATTCCCATTTCTTGCATGGGACCTAAGCATGCACCCAAGGACACAGATTTGATTTTTCAACCAATTTAGATGCACTGGAGCATGTGCATGTAGTTCAAATTTGAATTATGCACATAAATGAAATGAAAACTCACCTAATGCATAAAAATGTCCAAACGAGCCCCAAAAAATCACAAAAATTCACACAACACTCCTGTTGTTCTATGTTGACACAAGAAAAAAATTGAAAGCAATAAGAGGCAATGGATATCGTTTCGTCCCCAAAGGTGGAACGTTCCGAACCGAAAACCATCTTGCTTCTTGTGAGAAGCTCCGGTTTGTGAGAAGCATATACCCAAACCTGCCCCAAATGGGATAAAATTTGTACCACAGCATGTTGATGCCGCTCCATAATTGCATGCCAAGTTTCATGAATTTCAGACTGGTTTTTGATTTACTAGAACTTAAAAACCAGGCATCTCAATGTTTTGCCCGCAATCAACGGTGCCCTGGTGTTTGAAATTCATTCCCATTTCTTGCATGGGACCTAAGCATGCACCCAAGGACACAGATTTGATTTTTCAACCAATTTAGATGCACTGGAGCATGTGCATGTAGTTCAAATTTGAATTATGCACATAAATGAAATGAAAACTCAGCTAATGCATAAAAATGTCCAAACGAGCCCCAAAAAATCACAAAAATTCACACAACACTCCTATTGTTCTATGTTGACACAAGAAAAAAATTGAAAGCAATAAGAGGCAATGGATATCGTTTCGTCCCCAAAGGTGGAACGTTCCCAACCGAAAACCATCATGCTTGTTGTGAGAAGCTCCGGTTTGTGAGAAGCATATACTCAAACCTGCCCCAAATGGGACAAAATTTGTACCACAGCATGTTGATGCCGCTCCATAACATGCCAAGTTTCATGAATTTCGGACGAGTTTTGGATTTACTAGAACTTAAAAACCAGGCATCTGAATGTTTTGCCCGCAATCAACGGTGCCCTGGTGTTTGAAATTCATTCCCATTTCTTGCATGCGACCTAAGCATGCACCCAAGGACACAGATTTGATTTTTCAACCAATTTATATGCACTGGAGCATGTGCATGTAGTTCAAATTTGAATTGTGCACATAAATGCATTGAAAACTCGGTTAATGCATAAAAATGTCCAAACGAACCGCAAAAAATCACAAAAATTCACACAACACTCCTGTTGTTCTATGTTGACACATGAAAAAAATTGAAAGCAATAAGAGGCAATGGATATCGTTTCGTCCCCAAAGGTGGAACGTTCCCAACCGAAAACCATCATGCTTGTTGTGAGAAGCTCCGGTTTGTGAGAAGCATATACCCAAACCTGCCCCAAATGGGACAAAATTTGTACCACAGCACGTTGGTGCCGCTCCATAATCGCATGCCAAGTTTCATGAATTTCAGACAAGTTTTGGATTTACTAGAACTTAAAAACCGGGCATCTCAATGTTTTGCCCGCAATCAACGGTGCCCTGGTGTTTGAAATTCATTCCCATTTCTTGCATGGGACCTAAGCATGCACTCAAGGACGCAGATTTGATTTTTCAACCAATTTATATGCACTGGAGCATGTGCATGTAGTTCAAATTTGAATTATGCACATAAATGCATTGAAAACCAGGTTAATGCATAAAAATGTCCAAACGAACCCCGAAAAATCACAAAAAATCACAAAACACTCCTTTTGTTCTATGTTGACATGAGAAAAAAATTGAAAGCAATGAGAGGCAATGGATATCGTTTCGTCCCCAAAGGTGGAACGTTCCCAACCGAAAACCATCATGCTTGTTGTGAGAAGCTCCGGTTTGTGAGAAGCATATACCCAAACCTGCCCCAAATGGGACAAAATTTGTACCACAGCATGTTGATGCCGCTCCATAATAGCATGCCAAGTTTCATGAATTTCAGACGAGTTTTGGATTTACTAGAACTTAAAAACCAGGCATCTCAATGTTTTACCCGCAATCAACGGTGCCCTAGTGTTTGAAATTAATTCCCATTTCTTGCATGGGACCTAAGCATGCACCCAAGGACACAGATTTGATTTTTCAACCAATTTATATGCACTGGAGCATGTGCATGTAGTTCAAATTTGAATTATCCAGATAAATCCATTGAAAACTCAGTTAATGCATAAAAATGTCCAAACGAACCCCAAAAATTCACAAAAATTCACACAACACTGCTGTTGTTCTATGTTGACACAAGAAAAAAATTGAAAGCAATAAGAGGCAATGGATATCGTTTCGTCCCCAAAGGTCGAACGTTCCCAACCGAAAACCATCATGCTTGTTATGAGAAGCACCGGTTTGTGAGAAGCATATACCCAAACCTGCCCCAAATGGGATTAAATTTGTACCACAGCATGTTGATGCCGCTCCATAATCGCATGCCAAGTTTCATGAATTTCAGACAAGTTTTGGATTTACTAGAACTTAAAAACCAGGCAACTCAATGTTTTGCCCGCATTCAACGGTGCCCTGGTGTTTTAAATTCATTCCCATTTCTTGCATGGGACCTAAGCATGCACCCAAGGACATAGATTTGATTTTTCAACCAATTTATATGCACTTGAGCATGTGCATGTAGTTCAAATTTGAATTATGCACATAAATGCATTGAAAACTCAGTTAATGCATAAAAATGTCCAAACGAACCCCGAAAAATCACAAAAATTCACAAAACACTCCTTTTGTTCTATGTTGACATGAGAAAAAAATTGAAAGCAATGAGAGGCAATGGATATCGTTTCGTCCCCAAAGGTGGAACGTTCCCAACCGAAAACCATCATGCTTGTTGTGAGAAGCTCCGGTTTGTGAGAAGCATATAAGCAAACCTGCCCCAAATGGGACAAAATTTGTACCACAGCATGTTGATGCCGCTCCATAATAGCATGCCAAGTTTCATGAATTTCAGACGAGTTTTGGATTTACTAGAACTTAAAAACCAGGCATCTGAATGTTTTGCCCGCAATCAACGGTGCCCGGGTGTTTGAAATTCATTCCCATTTCTTGCATGGGACCTAAGCATGCACCCAACAACACAGTTTTGATTTTTCAACCAATTTATATGCACTGGAGCATGTGCATGTAGTTCAAATTTGAATTGTGCACATAAATGCATTGAAAACTTAGTTAATGCATAAAAATGTCCAAACGAACCGCAAAAAATCACAAAAATTCACACAACACTCCTGTTGTTCTATGTTGACACAAGAAAAAAATTGAAAGCAATAAGAGGCAATGGATATCGTTTCGTCCCCAAAGGTGGAACGTTCCCAACCGAAAACCATCATGCTTGTTGTGAGAAGCTCCGGTTTGTGAGAAGCATATACTCAAACCTGCCCCAAATGGGACAAAATTTGTACCACAGCATGTTGATGCCGCTCCATAATAGCATGCCAAGTTTCATGAATTTCGGACGAGTTTTGGATTTACTAGAACTTAAAAACCAGGCATCTGAATGTTTTGCCCGCAATCAACGGTGCCCTGGTGTTTGAAATTCATTCCCATTTCTTGCATGCGACCTAAGCATGCACCCAAGGACACAGATTTGATTTTTCAACCAATTTATATGCACTGGAGCATGTGCATGTAGTTCAAATTTGAATTGTGCACATAAATGCATTGAAAACTCGGTTAATGCATAAAAATGTCCAAACGAACCGCAAAAAATCACAAAAATTCACACAACACTCCTGTTGTTCTATGTTGACACAAGAAAAAAATTGAAAGCAATAAGAGGCAATGGATATCGTTTCGTCCCCAAAGGTGGAACGTTCCCAACCGAAAACCATCATGCTTGTTGTGAGAAGCTCCGGTTTGTGAGAAGCATATACCCAAACCTGCCCCAAATGGGACAAAATTTGTACCACAGCACGTTGGTGCCGCTCCATAATCGCATGCCAAGTTTCATGAATTTCAGACAAGTTTTGGATTTACTAGAACTTAACAACCGGGCATCTCAATGTTTTGCCCGCAATCAACGGTGCCCTGGTGTTTGAAATTCATTCCCATTTCTTGCATGGGACCTAAGCATGCACTCAAGGACGCAGATTTGATTTTTCAACCAATTTATATGCACTGGAGCATGTGCATGTAGTTCAAATTTGAATTATGCACATAAATGCATTGAAAACCAGGTTAATGCATAAAAATGTCCAAACGAACCCCGAAAAATCACAAAAAATCACAAAACACTCCTTTTGTTCTATGTTGACATGAGAAAAAAATTGAAAGCAATAAGAGGCAATGGATATCGTTTCGTCCCCAAAGGTGGAACGTTCCCAACCGAAAACCATCATGCTTGTTGTGAGAAGCTCCGGTTTGTGAGAAGCATATACGCAAACCTGCCCCAAATGGGACAAAATTTGTACCACAGCATGTTGATGCCGCTCCATAATAGCATGCCAAGTTTCATGAATTTCAGACGAGTTTTGGATTTACTAGAACTTAAAAACCAGGCATCTCAATGTTTTACCCGCAATCAACGGTGCCCTAGTGTTTGAAATTAATTCCCATTTCTTGCATGGGACCTAAGCATGCACCCAAGGACACAGATTTGATTTTTCAACCAATTTATATGCACTGGAGCATGTGCATGTAGTTCAAATTTGAATTATCCAGATAAATCCATTGAAAACTCAGTTAATGCATAAAAATGTCCAAACGAACCCCAAAAATTCACAAAAATTCACACAACACTGCTGTTGTTCTATGTTGACACAAGAAAAAAATTGAAAGCAATAAGAGGCAATGGATATCGTTTCGTCCCCAAAGGTGGAACGTTCCCAACCGAAAACCATCATGCTTGTTATGAGAAGCACCGGTTTGTGAGAAGCATATACCCAAACCTGCCCCAAATGGGATAAAATTTGTACCACAGCATGTTGATGCCGCTCCATAATCGCATGCCAAGTTTCATGAATTTCAGACAAGTTTTGGATTTACTAGAACTTAAAAACCAGGCATCTCAATGTTTTGCCCGCAATCAACGGTGCCCTGGTGTTTGAAATTCATTCCCACTTCTTGCATGGGACCTAAGCATGCACTCAAGGACACAGATTTGATTTTTCAACCAATTTATATGCACTGGAGCATGTGGATGTAGTTCAAATTTGAATTATGCACATAAATGCATTGAAAAAACAGTTAATGCATAAAAATGTCCAAACAAAACCCGAAAAATCACAAAAAATCAAAAAACACTCCTTTTGTTCTATGTTGACATGAGAAAAAAAATTGAAAGCAATAACAGGCAATGGATATCGTTTCGTCCCCAAAGGTGGAACGTTCCCAACCGAAAACCATCATGCTTGTTGTGAGAAGCTCCGGTTTGTGAGAAGCATATACGCAAACCTGCCCCAAATGGGACAAAATTTGTACCACAGCATGTTGATGCCGCTCCATAATAGCATGCCAAGTTTCATGAATTTCAGACGAGTTTTGGATTTACTAGAACTTAAAAACCAGGCATCTCAATGTTTTACCCGCAATCAACGGTGCCCTAGTGTTTGAAATTAATTCCCATTTCTTGCATGGGACCTAAGCATGCACCCAAGGACACAGATTTGATTTTTCAACCAATTTATATGCACTGGAGCATGTGCATGTAGTTCAAATTTGAATTATCCAGATAAATCCATTGAAAACTCAGTTAATGCATAAAAATGTCCAAACGAACCCCAAAAATTCACAAAAATTCACACAACACTGCTGTTGTTCTATGTTGACACAAGAAAAAAATTGAAAGCAATAAGAGGCAATGGATATCGTTTCGTCCCCAAAGGTGGAACGTTCCCAACCGAAAACCATCATGCTTGTTATGAGAAGCACCGGTTTGTGAGAAGCATATACCCAAACCTGCCCCAAATGGGATAAAATTTGTACCACAGCATGTTGATGCCGCTCCATAATCGCATGCCAAGTTTCATGAATTTCAGACAAGTTTTGGATTTACTAGAACTTAAAAACCAGGCATCTCAATGTTTTGCCCGCAATCAACGGTGCCCTGGTGTTTGAAATTCATTCCCACTTCTTGCATGGGACCTAAGCATGCACTCAAGGACACAGATTTGATTTTTCAACCAATTTATATGCACTGGAGCATGTGGATGTAGTTCAAATTTGAATTATGCACATAAATGCATTGAAAAAACAGTTAATGCATAAAAATGTCCAAACAAAACCCGAAAAATCACAAAAAATCAAAAAACACTCCTTTTGTTCTATGTTGACATGAGAAAAAAAATTGAAAGCAATAACAGGCAATGGATATCGTTTCGTCCCCAAAGGTGGAACGTTCCCAACCGAAAACCATCATGCTTGTTGTGAGAAGCTCCGGTTTGTGAGAAGCATATACGCAAACCTGCCCCAAATGGGACAAAATTTGTACCACAGCATGTTGATGCCGCTCCATAATAGCATGCCAAGTTTCATGAATTTCAGACGAGTTTTGGATTTACTAGAACTTAAAAACCAGGCATCTCAATCTTTTACCCGCAATCAACGGTGCCCTGGTGTTTGAAATTCATTCCCATTTCTTGCATGGGACCTAAGCATGCACCCAAGGACACAGATTTGATTTTTCAACCAATTTATATGCACTGGAGCATGTGCATGTAGTTCAAATTTGAATTATGCACGTAAATCCATTGAAAACTCAGTTAATGCATAAAAATGTCCAAACGAACCCCAAAAAATCACAAAAATTCACACAACACTCCTGTTGTTCTATGTTGACACAAGAAAAAAAATTGAAAGCAATAAGGGGCAATGGATATCATTTCGTCCCCAAAGGTGGAACGTTCCCAACCGAAAACCATCATGCTTGTTGTGAGAAGCTCCGGTTTGTGAGAAGCATATACCCAAACCTGCCCCAAATGGGATAAAATTTGTACCACAGCATGTTGATGCCGCTCCATAATTGCATGCCAAGTTTCATGAATTTCAGACGAGTTTTGGATTTACTAGAACTTAAAAACCGGGCATCTCAATGTTTTGCCCGCAATCAACGGTGCCCTGGTGTTTGAAATTCATTCCCATTTCTTGCATGGGACCTAAGCATGCACCCAAGGACACAGATTTGATTTTTCAACCAATTTAGATGCACTGGAGCATGTGCATGTAGTTCAAATTTGAATTATGCACATAAATGAAATGAAAACTCAGCTAATGCATAAAAATGTCCAAACGAGCCCCAAAAAATCATAAAAATTCACACAACACTCCTGTTGTTCTATGTTGACACAAGAAAAAAATTGAAAGCAATAAGAGGCAATGGATATCGTTTCGTCCCCAAAGGTGGAACGTTCCCAACCGAAAACCATCTTGCTTCTTGTGAGAAGCTCCGGTTTGTGAGAAGCATATACGCAAACCTGCCTCAAATGGGACAAAATTTGTGCCACAGCATGTTGATGCCACTCCATAATAGCATGCCAAGTTTCATGAATTCAGACGAGTTTTGGATTTACTAGAACTTAAAAACCAGGCATCTGAATGTTTTGCCCGCAATCAACGGTGCCCGGGTGTTTGAAATTCATTCCCAATTCTTGCATGGGACCTAAGCATGCACCCACCGACACAGTTTTGATTTTTCAACCAATTTATTTGCACTGGAGCATGTGCATGTAGTTCAAATTTGAATTGTGCACATAAATGCATTGAAAACTCAGTTCATGCATAAAAATGTCCAAACGAACCGCAAAAAATCACAAAAATTCACACAACACTCCTGTTGTTCTATGTTGACACAAGAAAAAAATTGAAAGCAATAAGAGGCAATGGATATCGTTTCGTCCCAAAGGTGGAACATTCCCAACCGAAAACCATCATGCTTGTTGTGAGAAGCTCCGGTTTGTGAGAAGCATATACGCAAACCTGCCCCAAATGGGACAAAATTTGTACCACAGCATGTTGGTGCCGCTCCATAATCGCATGCCAAGTTTCATGAATTTCAGACAAGTTTTGGATTTACTAGAACTTAAAAACCGGGCATCTCAATGTTTTGCCCGCAATCAACGGTGCCCTGGTGTTTGAAATTCATTCCCATTTCTTGCATGGGACCTAAGCATGCACTCAAGGACACAGATTTGATTTTTCAACCAATTTATATGCACTGGAGCATGAGGATGTAGTTCAAATTTGAATTATGCACATAAATGCATTGAAAACACAGTTAATGCATAAAAATGTCCAAACGAAACCCGAAAAATCACAAAAAATCACAAAACACTCCTTTTGTTATATGTTGACATGAGAAAAAAAATTGAAAGCAATAACAGGCAATGGATATCGTTTCGTCCCCAAAGGTGGAACGTTCCCAACCGAAAACCATCATGCTTGTTGTGAGAAGCTCCGGTTTGTGAGAAGCATATACGCAAACCTGCCCCAAATGGGACAAAATTTGTACCACAGCATGTTGATGCCGCTCCATAATAGCATGCCAAGTTTCATGAATTTCAGACGAGTTTTGGATTTACTAGAACTTAAAAACCAGGCATCTCAATGTTTTACCCGCAATCAACGGTGCCCTGGTGTTTGAAATTCATTCCCATTTCTTGCATGGGACCTAAGCATGCACCCAAGGACACATATTTGATTTTTCAACCAATTTATATGCACTGGAGCATGTGCATGTAGTTCAAATTTGAATTATGCACAAAAATCCATTGAAAACTCAGTTAATGCATAAAAATATCCAAACGACCCCCAAAAAATCACAAAAATTCACACAACACTCCTGTTTTCTATGTTGACACAAGAAAAAAATTGAAAGCAATAAGAGGCAATGGATATAGTTTCGTCCCCAAAGGAGGAACTGTCCCAACCGAAAACCATCATGCTTGTTGTGAGAAGCTCCGGTTTGTGAGAAGCATATACCCAAACCTGCCCCAAATGGGATAAAATTTGTACCACATCATGTTGATCCCGCTCCATAATTGCATGCCAAGTTTCATGAATTTCAGACAAGTTTTGGATTTACTAGAACTTAAAACCCAGGCATCTCAATGTTTTGCCCGCAATCAACGGTGCCCTGGTGTTTGAAATTCATTCCCATTTCTTGCATGGGACCTAAGCATGCACCCAAGGACACAGATTTGATTTTTCAACCAATTTAGATGCACTGGAGCATGTGCATGTAGTTCAAATTTGAATTATGCACATAAATGAAATGAAAACTCAGCTAATGCATAAAAATGTCCAAACGAGCCCCAAAAAATCACAAAAATTCACACAACACTCCTATTGTTCTATGTTGACACAAGAAAAAAATTGAAAGCAATAAGAGGCAATGGATATCGTTTCGTCCCCAAAGGTGGAACGTTCCCAACTGAAAACCATCTTGCTTCTTGTGAGAAGCTCCGGTTTGTGAGAAGCATATACGCAAACCTGCCTCAAATGGGACAAAATTTGTACCACAGCATGTTGATGCCACTCCATAATAGCATGCCAAGTTTCATGAATTCAGACGAGTTTTGGATTTACTAGAACTTAAAAACCAGGCATCTGAATGTTTTGCCCGCAATCAATGGTGCCCTGGTGTTTGAAATTCATTCCCAATTCTTGCATGGGACCTAAGCATGCACCCAAGGACACAGATTTGATTTTTCAACCAATTTATATGCACTCAAGCATGTGCATGTAGTTCAAATTTGAATTGTGCACATAAATGCATTGAAAACTCAGTTAATGCATAAAAATGTCCAAACGAACCGCAAAAAATCACAAAAATTCACACAACACTCCTGTTGTTCTATGTTGACACAAGAAAAAAATTGAAAGCAATAAGAGGCAATGGATATCGTTTCCTCGCCAAAGGTGGAACGTTCCCAACCGAAAACCATCATGCTTGTGTGAGAAGCTCCGGTTTGTGAGAAGCATATACCCAGACCTGCCCCAAATGGGACAATATTTGTACCACGGCATGTTGGTGCCGCTCCATAATCGCATGCCAAGTTTCATGAATTTCAGACGATTTTTGGATCTACTAGAATTTAAAAACCAGGCATCTCAATGTTTTGCTGGCAATCAACGGTGCCCTGGTGTTTGAAATTCATTCCCATTTCCTGCATGGGACCTAAGCATGCACCCAAGGACACAGATTTGATTTTTCAACCAATTTATATGCACTGGAGCATGTGCATTTAGTTCAAATTTGAATTATGCACATAAATGCATTGAAAACTCAGTTAATGCATAAAAATGTCCAAACGAACCCCGAAAAATCACAAAAATTCACACAACACTCCTTTTGTTCTATGTTTACATGAGAAAAAATTTGAATGCAATAAGAGGTAATGGATATCGTTTCGTCCCCAAAGGTGGGACGTTCCCTACCAAAAACCATCATGATTGTTGTGAGAAACTCCGGTTTGTGAGAAGCATATACCCAAACCTGCCCCAAATGGGACAAAATTTGTACCACGGCATGTTGATGCCGCTCCGTGATAGCATGCCAAGTTCCATGAATTTCAGACGATTTTTGGATTTACTAGAATTTAAAAACCAGGCATCTCAATGTTTTGCCGGCAATCAACGGTGCCCTAGTGTTTGAAATTCTTTCCCATTTCTTGCATGGGACCTAAGCATGCACCCAAGGATACATATTTGATTTTTCAACCAATTTATATGCACTGGAGCATGTGCATGTAGTTCAAATTTGAATTATGCACATAAAGGCATTGAAAACTCAGTTAATGCATAAATATGTCCAAACGAACCCCAAAAAAGCACAAAAATTCACACAACACTCCTGTTGTTCTATGTTGACACAAGAAAAAAATTGAAAGCAATAAGAGGCAATCACTAGTAGAAAACAGGGCATTGGTTCGGCCCTTGTAATACCATTAATCCCGGTTCGCTCATGAACCGGGACCAAAGGAGACAACTGTCCCGGTTCGTGAGCCCAGGGGCCTGGCTGGGCCACGTGGGCCATGGGTCTCGGTTCGTCTGGACCTTTTGGTCCCGGTTCCGCGCACGAACCGAGACCAATGCGCCTCGCCCCTGTCCCATGACCATTAGTCCCCGGTTGGTGCCACAAACCAGGACTAAAGGGTTGGTCCTCGTTGCGGTGAGAGTTCAGTCCCACCTCGCCAACCGAAGGGCGCTCACACTGGTTTATAAGCCCGTCCCTCTCTGCCTTGTTGAGATCCTCTCAAAGTGAAAATAGATGCCTTATTCGGAGAATTTGACCTAAATTCAGACTAAATTTCTTTGAAATTCATAGAAATTTATTATGAATTTAGGTTGAATTCTTTCTATAGGCGCATCTATGCTCATTTTTGTATGTTGGGGTTGGCGATATTTACAGACTTTTTGTGTGTCGAAGCACCATTCAAAATCAGTCTCTGCTTTGAATGGTTCATTTTGAACACACAATAAGTTCAAGAAAATGAAATCCCTTTGTAACAGATGAGTTTTCGTCCGAAACCCTGATACTTTGAAAGAGATTCTCCATTTTGTTCACGAAGTGCATCCAGCTTTTGCCGTAACCCTCTCAACTTTTTAGCACATGCTATGTGGGTGAAATGATGATACCATGCCAACTTTCAACCTTTTCAGAGCTCATTTGTAGGGCTTTTCAATTTCAGGGCCATTTAGCTCAAAACAATCCGTCACTGCATGAAAAACAACAAATGAAGTCAGAAAGAGTTGAAAATTGATGATGTGGCTTTGAATGGTGCATTTTGAACACACAAAAAGTCTGGAATTCAAATAAGTTCAAGAAAATGAAATCCCCTTGTAATAGATGAGTATTCTTCCGAAACCCTGATACATCGAAAGAGATTGTCCATTTTGTTCACGAAGTAAATCCAGCTTTTGCCGGGACCCGCTCAACTTTTTAGCACATGCTATGTGGGTGAAATAGTGATACCATACCAACTGTCAACCTTTTCAGAGTTCATTTGTAGGCTTTTTCAATTTCAGGTTCATTTGAAATGCTTTTCAATTTTAGGGTCTTATAGCTCAAAATAATTAGTAAATGCATGAAAAATAACAAATGAAGTCAGAAAGGATTGAAAAATGATTATGTGGCTTTGAATGGTGCATTTTGAACACACAAAAAGTCAGGAGTTCAAATAAGTTTAAAAAATGAAATCCCTTTGTAACAGACGAGTTTCCGTCTGAAATCCTGATACTTTGAAATAGATTGTCCGTTTTGTACACGAAGTGCATCCAGTTTTTGCCGTAACCCTCTCAACTTTCTTGCACATGCTATGTGGATGAAATGATGATACCATGCCAACTTTCAACCTTTTCTGTGTTCATTTGAAATGTTTTTAAATTTTAGGGTCTTATAGCTCAAAATAATCAGTAAATGCATGAAAAATGGTGCATGAAAAATAACAAATAAAATAAAAAAGTAATTAGAAACAAAATAATATAAACTTTATTAAAATATATAAGTAGAAACAAAATAAAATAAACTTTAATAAAATTTATGAAACTAAAATTAACAAAGTATTTTCTGGTCAAAACATTATAAGAAACCTCTAGTATTATTGAAACTAAAATTATATAAAATTGATGCAACTAAAATTATCGAAGTATTTTATGTTCAAAATCATTAAAAGCAAAATGAATTTGCATAATTTTTGTTAGAAACTTTAATAGCAAAAAGAATTATCATAAAGTAAAATAAATAAGTAATTAGAAACAAAATAAAATAAAATAAATAAGTTTTTTGTTGTAAAACAACAAAAAATAAATAAAGCAAAAAAGAAAACAAAAAATAGGCAAAAAATAAAAATATGCCACCTACTGGGCCACTACGGCCTGAATACGACTAAAAACCCATCCATGGGCCAGGATTCAGGCCCGCAGAAGGGCCAGTAGGCCCATCAGGCATAGCAGTAACAATTAGGCCCGTAAGCTTGTAATGGAGAGGAGCTCGAGAGGGGTGCGGCAGTCGGGCTTATAAACCACTGCGCGCCCCTCTCAACTAGCGAGGTGGGACTAAACTTTCGACGCGGGCGCATGCAGCAGCACAAGGCCTTTGGTCCCGGTTAGCGGCACCAACCGAGACTAAAGGTGTGCATTGGTACCGGTTCGTGGCACTAACCGGTACCAATGCCCCCCTTTAGTCCCGGTTGGTGCCACCAACCGGGACCAAAGGCCGCCGCTTCCCGCCCTTTGGGCTGCTGAAAAGAGGCCTTTGGTCCTAGTTGGTCGCACCAACCGGGACTAAAGGTCGCATTCGTCCCGGTTGCTGTCACGAACCGGGACCAATGCTTCGTCTATATAACTAGCACTTGTGAAATTTTTCATTCAGTTCGTCTTCCCCGCCCCGACGACGCCGCCAGGCTCCCCCTCTGCGCCTCGCCGTCGCCGTCGTCGCCCCTGCCTCCGACGCCGTCCCGCGCCG